>NW_027601657.1:2500-91936 GCF_053455715.1 Rhinoraja longicauda
TTTTAACAGTGCACTGCTGCATCCTCACACAGCGCACCCCAGTGCATGTACAGTGGCAATAGACTGTCACATCGCTCTCCCGTGGATGAACATCAGCAGCACACTGCAACATCCACACACAGCGCACCTCAGTGCATGTACAGTGGGAATATACTGTCACAGCGCCCTCCCCTGGATGAACATCAGCAGTACAATGCAACATCGAGGCACAACAGCCCTCACTGTCTGTACAATATAAGTGCATCGCAGCATCAGCATTGCTTATGATGGACCTTGAGTTCCCAATGCGAAACACGCAAATCGTGGTAGTACGTTTAGAGTAATAAATTAGCCACGTAGAATGCTTGCTATATTTGACCGAGTCATTGAATATGAGTCAGATGTCAATATTCAACTTTAGAGAACTTTACTTCGGCCGCTTTTGCAGCATTGTGTCCAGTTATTTCACCGTCCGGCGCGGCCTGAAATAGGCCACGGAATTTTCTCTGCTCGGCGGGGGCTTCAATGTCGGGAGCCACGACCGCCCCGACTTACAGCGGGGCTTGGGTCGGCCCGTTGCGGACATTTCACCGTCCGGCGCAGCCTGGAACATGGCAACGACAACAGCCTGACCGCAGGAGAAGACGGCAGGGGAAGAGAAAAAGACATTCTGGCCTTCCATCACAGTGAGGAGGGGACTGGAGGAGACTCACTGTGATGGATGTTTCTTTTTGGGGGGTTTTGTGTTGGTTGGGGTTGTGTAATTTGCTTATTTTATTGCTCTTATTGTTGGACTGTGGGTGACGAAATTTCGTCCAAAAAACTTGTTTTTTGGATGACAAATAAAGATATCTTGAATCTTGAATCTTGAATCTTGAATGTTCGCTCTCGTACACAAAGGATATGGGCGCTTCGGAAATCGTGTTCAAGACGTTTTCAAGAACATCGCCTGGAGCGTATGAACAACCAGACGTTGGACTGATTCATCGGAGTTCGGGCAGTAACCTGATAGAACGATAGCAAATTATGAGAGGCAAATATATGGTAAACAGTCAGAACATTCCTCTCAAGATGGAAATATCAAGTATTGAAGGCCACCCCTTTATGGTGAAAGGGATGAAGTTTAAACGAGGTGTGCGGGGAAAGCAAGGGGCATTAAATGCATCGAACGCAATACCGCAGGTGGGCATTGGGTGATAAGGAATAGGAGTAGAAATAGACCATTCGGCCAATCTTCTTATCCGCCAATCTTTTTCCCTCCAAACCCCATTCTCCTGCCTTCTCCCCATAACTTCTGATACCTGTATTAATCAAGAATCTTTCTGTCTACGCCTTTAAATATCCACTGACGTGACCTACACAGCCTGTTGTGGCAAATAATTCCACAAATTCATCACCTTCTGACCAAATAAATTTCTGATCAGCTTCAAAAGAGAACGTAGATTAATTCTGAGGAAATTATCTCTTGTCCGAGACGCTCCCACAAGTGGAAACATACTTTCCACATCCACTGGATCTAAACCATTCACATATTTGTATGTTTCAATGAGGTCCACCCTCATACTTCTAAACTCCGAGTGCAATCCGGGAGTCGACCAAACGCTCGCCAGAGGTTAACTTATTGCTGGGATCATTCTTGTAAACCTCCTCTGGACCCTCTCCAGAGCCAGCACACCTCCCCTCTGATATGGTGCCCAGAATTGCTCACAATATTCCAAATACGGCCTTCCCGTCGCCTTGTATAGCCTCAAAATTAAATCTGTGTTTCTGTGTACAAGTCCTCTTGAAATGAATGCAAGCAATGAGTTTGCTTCCATTAGACAATAGACAATAGACAATAAGTGCAGGAGTAGGCAATTCAGCCCTTCGAGCACCACCATTCCATGTGATCATGGCTGATCATTCTCACCGATTCAACTTGCAGATAAAAAAATTGGGAATAATAATAATAATAATAATAATAATAATAATAAACATTTATTTTTTATAGCGCTTTTCCAATTGCTCAAAGACGCTTTACAAACCAGTCAGGACATAAAAACAAACAAACAAACAAAAGATTTGTCCTGACGGAGCAGCGTCGAACAAATAGCGCCAGCGTCCTCTCACGTGAGTCCGGCAGTTGACAATAAAGAACACAAGACACACAATTACAATTTTAACACAAACAGCCATCACAGTGATTGCTCCAGGCACACCCTCACTGCGATGGAAGGCAAAGAAAAGTCTTATCTCCTCCTCATTCTTCTCCCGTGGTGCCACGAGGCGACCGAGGCTCTCGACTTTTGAACCCCCACCGGGCGATGGAAAGTTCCTAGGGCCGAGCCGAGCAGGCCGATGAAGGTCCTAAGCCCCCACCGGGTGATGGGAAGTGCCGCGACCGAGCCACGCAGGGCGATGAAGGGCCTGCGAGCGAGCCGATCAAACCTCGCGCTTCGGGGCGGTCGAAGCTGCTACGGCTGGAGCTCACGAAAGCCGGTCGCCAGACAGGGACCTGCGAACTCCAGATGTTGCGGTCTGCAGGGCCCACGGCCGAAGCCTCCGAGATGGCAAGTCCAGGCCCTGCCACCGGAGTCTTCAAGGTCGATCCCAGCTGGAGGCCGCCGACTCCACGGTGTTAGGCCGTAGGACGAACGGAGATACGACACGATAACCAGCACTCCCAAGTCCCTTTGCACTTCCGATTTATGGATGATTTCCCCACTTAGGCACTTCCCCACTTTGCTACACTATATTCCATCTGCCACTTCTCTACCCATTCCCCCAACATGTCCTGGTCCTTCTGCGGAGTCCCTGCTTTCTCTAAACTACCTGCCCTTCCACCTTTTTTCGTAACATCTGAAAACCTGGCCACAAAGCCTTCAATCCCCTCGTCCAAATCATAATATAAAACGTGGAGTAGCGGACAAACACCGATCCTTGAAGATCTTCACTAGTTACTGTTAGCCAACGAGAAAAAAATCCCTCTTTATTGCCACTCTTTGTCTTCTGCCATCCAGCCAGCCAGTTATCCATGCTGATGTTTGCCCTTTGTCACCGTTGGCTCTCATCTTCCTAAGCAGCCATCTTGTGACACCTGGTCAAAGGTTTTCTGAAAATCAAAGTAAACAACATCTACTGTCTCTCCGTTGGATGTTTTGCTATTTACTTCTTCAAATAATTCCAGCAAATTTATCAAACACGACCTTCCATTCACAAAGCCATGCCAACTTATGCCTATTTCATCGTGCACTTATAAATACTCTGTCACATCATCCTGTATAACGGGTCCTAAAATCTTACCACCCACTCCACTGGTGTTGGAGGCAGATACATTTATGACATTTAAGACAAGTTCAGATTTTCAGGTAACGAAGGGATATACATTGTGAGCAGGCAGGTAAGGGTGGTCGTCTCATGTTCGGCACAGCTATTATTAGACGAAAGTCCTGCCGTGCCTTGTACTTCGTGTAGGAAAGAAATGCAGATGCTGGTTTAAATGGAAGGTAGGCACAAAATGCTGGTGTAACTCAACGAGACAGGCAGCACCTCTGGAGAGAAAGAATGGGTGACGTTTCGGGTCGAGACCCTTCTTTAGACTGATGTCGGAGAGGTCGGCGGGAAAGAGATAGAATTTTGTTGGAGACAGTAAGACTGGTGGGAGAACTGGGAAGGAGGGGGGATGGAAAGAGAGGGAAAACCAGGGCTAATTGAAGTTAGATAAGTCAATGTTCATATCGCTGGTATGTTAACTGCCCAAGCGAAGTATGAGGTGCTGTTCCTCCAATTTGCGCTGGGCCTCACTCTGAGAATGGAGGATGCCAAGGACAGAAAGTTCAGATTGGGAATGGGGGAGCGGGGGTGAGTTAAAGTGCTGAGCAACCGGGAGATCAGGTACGACTGTGTGGAGCTGTTCAGCGAAACGATCGTCGAGCTTGCGCTTGGTCTCTCCGATGTCACTCCATCAGTACTATCCAACAGTATACCGTTACACCAGTACTACCCCACAGTGCGTCACTCCATCAGTACTATCCCACAGTATACCGTTACACCAGTACTACCCCACAGTGCGTCACTCCATCAGTACTACCGCACAGTCTCACTCCATCAATTCCATCCCACATTATGTCACGACAACAGTACTACCGCACAATATGTCACCCGATCAGAACTACCCCAGAATGTGCCATTACTTCAACACTACCCTACGTTAGGTTACTCCATCAATACTACTTCACAGTCTGTCACTCCATCAGTACTACATGTTACTCCATTAGTCGTACCCAAGATCGTGCCACTCTCATCAGTACAACCCCACAGTATGTCATTCCATCATTTCTTCCCGACGGTGTTTCACTGTGTCAGTACCAATTTAAGTATGTAATTTCATCAGTTCTACCCACAGTTTTTCACCCCTTCAATAATACCATCGAATGTGTCACTATATCAGTACTACCCCAAAATATACCAGTCCTTCACTACTACCCCACAGGATGCTAATCCATAAGTATTATCGCACAGCGTGTCACTCCATCAGTACTACCAAATCGTCGGCTACTTCATCATTACTGCATCACAACGTGTCATTCATTCGCTACTATCCCATAGAATGCCATTGCATCAGTACAAGCAAATGGATAGTCATTCCATCAGTACTGTCCCACAGTTTGTCATTCGTTCAGTTCTCCCCCTCAATGTGTCACTCCATCAGAACTACCCTATAATGTGTCATTACATCAGTAGTATCCCATTTACTTTCACACCATTAATACTATCCCACAGTGTGCCACGACATCAGTACTACCATATCGTTTGTTCCTCCATCAGTACTACCGCACACTGTGTCACTCTATCAGTAGTACACCAAAATGTTTTACTCCATCAGTGCCCGCCCACAGTTTGTCACTTCATTAGTACTACCCCAAAGTGTATTGCTCAACACTACCCCACTGGTTTTCTGTCCATCAATACAAGCCTGCAGTGTGTTAGACGATCATTACTACAACACACTATGTCACTCCATCAGTACAACCCCAGAGCGTGTCACTCATCGGTACTACCGCACTCTATACCATTCCATCAATACACACCCACAGTTTTTCAACATCAGTACCACCTTGTGTATTATTCCATTAGTACTACCACACAGGGTGTCACTCTATCAGTACTATCCATCGGTACTACACAATGAGTCATTCCATCAGTACTACCCCACAGTGCTTCAATCCACCAGTATTACTCTGGTATATGTCTATCCAACAGTACTACACCGCAGGGTGTCACACAATCAGTACTATTCCACAATATGTTATTGCGTCAGTACTGCCACATAGTGTGCCATTCCATCAGTACTACCTCAAAGTGTGTCACTCCACCAGCACTACCCACAGTGTGCCACTGCATCAGTAATAAAATATAGTTTGTTACTCCATCTGTACTAGTCTACACTGTGCCACTCCATCAGTGCCCCCCCATAGAGCATCGTACCATCAGGAATATCACTCGGGTTATCATTGCATCAGTACGTGTGTCACTCCATCAGAACAATCCATTATCACTCCATCAGTACTACCACGCAGCGTGTCACTCCATCAGTATTCCCCACAGTATGTCACTCCATCAGCCCTATCTCACTGTGTCACTCCATCAATAATTCCCCACAGTTTCACTCTATTAGTATTTCCCCACAATGCCTCATGCCATTAGCACTACCCGATGTTTATCATTCAATCAGGACTATCCCAGTGGGTCACTCCATAAGTGCTGCCATAAATTGTGTCATTCCATCAGTATTACCAAACAGTGTGTCACTGCGTTAATACTACACCACAGATTGTCATCACAATAGTACTACCGCTCAGTGTGTCACTCCGTCGGTGAAACCACACAGTGTCTCACTGCATCAATACAACTCCATATTGTTACACAACATCGGTACTACCCCACATCATATCACTCCAGTGCAACCCTACAACGTGTCACTCCATCAGTACTCTCCGCAGTTTTTTCTTCCATCAGTACTCCCCAAAGTGTTTCACATCATCAGGACTACCTCAAATCTGCCATTTCATCCGCATTACCCCACAGTGTGCTAACACATCGCTGCGACTCCATAGCGTGTAATTCCATCACTATTTCACCACAGTTTTTCATCGCAACAGTACTACCGCAGAGCGTGTCAGTCCGTCAGTATTACTGCGTCACTCCAACAGAATGTGCTATTATATCCGTGCTACCCCACAGTGTGACATTCCATCAATACACCTCCACAGTACGTCATTACACCAGTACTACTCCACAGTGTTACACTCCATCAGTACAACACTGGAGCGTGTCACTCCATCAGTACTACCCTAGAACATGTTATTCCATCAGTACAACACCACAGTGATGCACTCCATCAGTACTGCCTTAAGCTTGTTATTCCATTATGTACGACCACACGGACTCATTCAATTAGTATTACCCAACAATGTTACCCTCCATCTGTATTGCCCCACCGTCAGTCCTACTTCAGTGTGGAAGTCACAATGTGCAACCCGACAGTACCACCGAACATTGTGTCAATACATCAGTACTCGCCCACTGTGCGCCATTCTGTCCATACTGTCCCCAGTGTGTCATTCAATCAGCACTACACCGAAGTATGTCACTCCATCAGTACAACCGCGCAGTGTGTCACTCCATCAGCACTGCTCCACAGCGTGTCACTCCATCAGTTTTACCCCAAGGGGTGGGGTGATGGAGTGACAAACTGCGTGGTAGTACTGATGCAATGACATGAGTACTACCACACAGTTTGTCACTCCGTCAGTACTACTTCAGTGTGGAACTACATCAGTATGACCCCAGGGTGTCAGACCATCAGTTCTACGCCACAGTGTGCCAGTTCCTCAGTACTACCTCACAATGTATCACTCCATTAGTCTATCCCACAGTGTTTCATCCATCAATTCTTCCCCACAGTATGTCATTACAACAGAACTACCTCACAATTTGTCACTAAAACAGTATTATTCCACTGTGTGTCACTTCGTCAGTACTCCTCCACAGTTTGTCATAACAGCAGTACTACTCATTGTGTCACTCCATCAGTATTACCCGCAGTGTGTCACTACATCAGTACTGCTGCACTGTGTCACTCCATCTGTACCAACCCACAGTGTGTCAATCCACACGAACTGCATCAACTGGTGTTACTCCATCAGTACTTCAGTGTGGTGCTGAAGTGTTCAACGTAGGAGGCCCTGTCATGATGCAGAAGCTGACTGAACTCATCCAGTCCATGTGGAATGAAGGGAAGGTCCCACAACAGCTGAAAGATGCCAGCATAGTCCACATCTACAAGAGGAAAGGCAACCGCCAGTCTTGCGACAATCATTGAGGCATCGCCCTCCGGTCCACAGCAGAGAAGATCTTGGCTCGTATCCTGCTCAACCGTCTCATTCAACACCTTGAGCAGGGTCTCCTTCCAGAAAGCCAGTGTGGTTTCCGTGCTGGACGTGGAACTGTCGACATGATATTTGCTGCACGCCAACTCCAGGAAAAATGCCAAGAGCAGCTCAGCGACCTGTTCGTGATCTTCGTCGATCTGACAAAGGCCTTCGACACTGTCAGCAGAGATGGCTTGTGGATAATGCAGAAGTTTGGCCGTCCCAGCAAGTTCATCACGATTGTCCGGCAGTTCCATGACGGCATGATGGTGAAAGTGCGAGATGATGGAGACGAATGGGAAGCCTTTCCAGTGACAACAGGCATGAAGCAAGGTTTTGTTCTTGCCCCTACACTCTTCATCATGGTCTTCTCTGCCATGCTGACCGATGCCTTCCGTGACTGCCAGGATGGAATACACATCAGGTACAGGAACTGACAGCAGGCTGTTCAACCTCAGGCGCCTGCAAGCTGTTACAAAGGTGAAGGAGACCATCATCAGAGATTTCTTATTTGCTGATGACTGCGCCCTCAACGCCAGCACAGAGCAGAAAATGCAGCTTTAAATGGACTGCTTCTCACAGGCCTGCGACGACTTTGGTTTCTCCAATAGCACCAAAAAAGTCTGAAGTTATGTACCAGCCCGCGCCTGGAAAGCCCTACCAGGAACCATACATCACGGTGAAGGGGCAGAACCTACAGGCAGTCGACAGCTTTACCTATCTGGGTAGTACACTCTCGCGAGCGGTGAACATTGACGCTGAGGTCAACAACAGGATTGCCAAGGCCAGCTTTGGGCGACTCCGTGGAAATGTTTGGGAGCGGAGAGGACTCGGCCTTACCACCAAGCTGAAGGTCTACCGTGCAGTGGTACTCACCACTCTTCTCTCTGCCAGTGAGACCTGGACTGTCTACAGCAGACATGCCAAACAGCTCAACCACTTTCACTTGAGCTGCCTACGCAGACTCCTTCACATCAGGTGGCAGGACAAAATTCCGGACACAGAGGTCTTGGAACGGGTCGGAATCCCCAGCGTACACACCCTCCTACGGAAAGCCCAAGCCAGATGGGCAGGCCATGTCGTCAGAACGCCCGAGAGCCGACTGCCAAAACAACTTCTGTATGGAGAACTGTGTCAGGGCAAGCGCTCAGTAGGAGGACAGAAGAAACGGTTTAAGGACTGCCTCAAAGTGTCCCTCAAAGACTTGGACATCAACCTCAGCACTTGGGAGTCTCTTGCTCTGGACCGTCCAACCCGGCGCAGCAAGCTCACCACAGGAGCCCGTGCAGCAGAGAACAGACGCACTGAAGAGGCCCAGAGGAAACGCACCGCACGCAAGGCCCGGGCTACCCCCACTCCCACTGCAGCACCCATCCACTTGTGTCCTACGTGTGGGCGTGCCTTCCGGGCCCGGATTGGCCTCACCAGTCACTTCAGGACCCACAGTCGCCAATCCTCCAACTGAAAGTGAAGTCATGGTCATCTTCGAACCCGAAGGACGAACAACAACAACAACACAGCGCATTGTGTTACTCCATCAGTACTACCCCCACATTGTGTCACTCCATCAGTACTACCCCCACATTGTGTCACTCCATCAGTACACTGCACAGTGTGTCACTCCATCAGTACTACTGCGCAGTGTGTCACTCCATCAATACAACTCCAACGTGTGTCAATTCATCTGTACCAACACACAGTGTGTTAATACACCATTACTACCATACATTTTGTCACTCCATCAGTACACTGCACAGTGTGTCACTCCATCAGTAATGCCCCACAGCGTGTCACGTCGTCACTAAAACCAACAGTATGCCATTACATCATTACAAACACATATGTTCACAGCCTCAAACACAGTCAAACACGCACACACACATAGCCGCGCACGAAGACACACACAATCTCAAATGCAATCACAAACAATCAAATATACTCTCACACATTCTCACATACAATCACACGTACACATGCACTCACACTAACAGATATTCACACGCACTAGCACGAAGAGACACGCACTCATTCGCACACACTTACACACGAACACATTCTCTGACAACACCATCATATACTCTCCCACACGCGCACACACACACACACACTATCAAAGCATTACATGCTCAAACACTCTGACAAACTCACATCCCACATATTCTCTCACATTCTCACAAACAGCCACACACACGCACAGACGCAAACACTGTCCTTCACAAACCCACATGCACTCTCCCACTCAGAGACACAGATACATTCAATCGCACATGCATCCACACTTACTAATGCTCACACACTCACACGCACACATGCACACTCACGCACTCGCACAGACAGACACACACACACACACACACACACACAAATATAGGCACTCTTACATACTCTACCCGCATGCACACGCGCACATTTTGGGATTGAGTTTATCCTTGGATGTTCGCGTCGAGCAGCGCAGCGCAGCGTGGCCGGGAGTGTTCCCGGTGAGCGGGGCCAAGCCCTTCAGTCGGCCCGTGTCGGCCCGGCTCGCCCACCGCGGATGGCGATGAGAACCGCGCCTCGGGAGCGAGGTGGGAGCCGCGAGGAACCGCAGAGTGCGAGGTGGACCGTCGGAGAGCGAGGAAGGCCGCCGAGAACGAAGGGGCGACCCGCGGTGCGGCGGCAGGCAGGAGATACAACTATCCGGCCAACGTTTGTAACTTTGTCGGCGTCAAAATGTGGCGACTCTTTTGTACCACCTAGGTGAGGTCTTCTACATGATGTTACCGGGTTGTCTGCAAAACTAATCATTTCACTCTACCTGGGTACGTGATAATAAGGTATCACTGAATCATTGAAATTCCTGCCACCGCATACACTAACGCATACACACACACACCGACTCATGTGCACAATCTCACACATTCACACTCGCATACACGTGCTAGCACACTCTTGCACGGACTCGCACACTCACACTGTCACACACAATCAATATCCAATGCGAGTCAAGCTACACCTCTGGAGAAATTTAGTTGAGTATGACAGTTCAGTGCAGTTTATTGTCACGTGTACCGAGGTACCGTGAAAAGACTGTTGCGTGCTGCCCAGTCAGTGGAAACAAAATACTTCATTACAGTCGAGCCATTTACAGAGTATAGATACATGATAAGGGGATAACGTCCAGTGCGAGGTAAAGCCTGCAAAATCCGATCGAGGATAGTCCGAGGATCAACAGAGGTAGATAGTAGTTCAGCACTGCTTTCTGGTTGTGGTGGGATGATTCCGTTGCCTGATAACAGCTGGGAAGACACTGTCCCTGAAACTGGAGGTGTGCATTTTCACACTTCTGTGCATTTTGCCTGATGGGACAGAGGAGAAGCAGGAGTGGTAATGGTGCGACTCGTTCTTGATTATGCTGCTGGCCTTGCCGAGGAAGCGTGGTTTATAAATTGTGTCAATATATGAGAGGTTGCTTTGTGCGATGGTCTGGACAAATTCGCAGCAATTTCTGGCGTTCTTGTATGGAGCTGTTCCCAAACCAAGCTGTGATGCACCTTGATAAAATACTTTCTATGGTGCATCTGTCGAAGTTGGTGAGAGTTGTAGAAGGCACGCCGAACTGGCTAAGCCTGCCAAGGACATGGATGGGTGAAGTTCGGTTCGAGACCCTTCTTCAGACTGATTGTGGTGGGAAGCTGGAGAAGGCTGGAACAGCAGGACAAAGCGAGTTGAATGATGAGTGGGTGAATACCGTTTTAATAGTTTGGTTGAGACCAGAGGTTAAAAGATAAAAGTTGCGAGATAAGGATTGAGCAGGTTGGTATTATAAAGAGAGAGGAGGGAATATCGGTTGAAGATGGAGGTGGAGGGGATTAACAAGTGCGAGTCCGCGTGAAGGAAGAGATAGAGCGAGGGAAAAGCGTGAAGTTGCACGTTAGTTACCTGGCATTTGCTAATGTTCATACCATTAGGTTGCAAGGTTCCCAAGCGGACTATGAAGCGGCGTTCTTTCTGTTTTAATGTAACCTCTCTGGCGCTGGTGGAGGCCCAGGACAGAAAGGTCAGTGTCCGAGGGGGTGTTACAATGGCTTGCAACGGGGAGATACGGCAAGCCTTAGCAGAACGAGGGTGAGTGTTCGACAAAACGGTCGCCGAGTCTCCATTTCACCACGCCGATGTAAAGGAGGCCATACCTGGAACACCACATGCAGTAGATGAGATTAGAGGAGGTGCAGGTGAACATCTGTCTCACCTGGAAGGGCTTCTCGAGCGTGAGGGAGGGGGTTTAGGGACAGCTGTTACATCCCATGGTAGCTAACCGTTTTAACTGCACTTGCCAAGAAAGGCTTTGGAAAGAGAAGTGATGGTAAGTGATGGAGAGGTGAGGAAATGGATAGCGAAATAGGTCGTACAAAGATAAAAGGGAGAGATAGGGGAGAAGACGAATGAAGAGGTGGAGGGAGAGTGAACGATCAAAGGGAGAGTGGGAAAAATGAGGAGAGAGGGGAGTTCAGAGCGAGTGGGTTGGCAAAAGGGGGAGAGGGAAGCATTAGAGAGATACAGGGAGAAGGAGGGAGAGATGCAGTAAGAGTGGGAGGGGAGAGAGGTTGGCAGAGAGCGGGCGGCACAGAGAGGGAGAATAGAGAGTGTAGGGGCGAGAATAACAGTTCAGAGAGAGAATAGCAGTAATGATGGAGAGAGAGAGAAAGAGAGGAGGGAGAGATGTTGCATCATTCGCCGTTTGTTCTACTTTTAAGACAATTCTGAGGCGGCAATGGTTCTGTTCACTGAGTGTCGTGAGTCTTTGGGTCGTTCCTCCTCAGAGGTGATGAAGGTAGAGAATGTTGTTGTCCCAAGGCAAAGCCAGATCCATTCCAGGCAAGCAAGGACTAAATGCTTACTAGGGGTTCGCCGGGAGTGTGGGGTTGAGGTTACAATCAGTTAAGCCGCGATCACATTGAGTGTTAAAACAGAGTGGACGGGCCATTTTAGTCTGATGTGATCTGTTGAACTAATTCATCACGCTGTGGACAAAGGCTGTCCAGTCCACCTTTAAACTGGGCACCAGAAGCATTGAGACGGTCCCTTAAATTTGGGATTGCCTTGCTGAGTGAAGAAAATCAGATAACCAACACGAGGCGGAGAGTTGGACCAGATGGAGTTTGAACCAATATCCCCTTTGCTGGAAAAATGCCGCTCCCAATTTCCATCCCCCAGTATCGCCACAATTCCCAGTCTTTGGAGTTTCTCAATCAATTCCCTGAATAAATCACGACCTGTCTCAGCAGGGATTTCACTTGGCTGATGTCATCTGTTTGCGAATCATTTCAAAAGCTCTATTTTTAATTCTGTTGAAACTTCACTGTCCCGGTGGAGAAGGAAAATGGTATAAAATCTCCGGGAATGTTCTGCCCCGGCATTTCATTCCGAGAGATTACCGGTAGTTCACGGGGATACTTCGCTGGGCAGAGAACATGCACAGTGAGAAGCTCAATGAATATTACGCCGTGCAGAATATCTTGTACGTGATCATTGCTGCCGTTGGAGTCCCTGGTAAGTGAACAGAACAATTCAAGATTTATAACTCCGTCCGTTAACCGGTGTTGACCTGATTCTGATCGTGTTACCATATTCCCAACTGATGATCGTTGTGTAAGAATGTGTAGATTATATCAATCCACTCAGTGAAATATTTTTGAATTAACGCTGTGATTTTTCTCATTTTCAGACAGCCGAAACTAACCCTCTCTTTCTCCCACTGCCGGGACCCACTAGAATGTTGTTCTTGCCTTCAGTGGGACCATGCCCAGAGTTGTCCCAGTGCTCGGGACAGGCAGCTCTCCGGGACGGTGTGACTGGGAGGGGTTTACATTGTGAAGTTCACTGTGTCTGAGTTATTGATCAGAGTGAACACCCGCTCCTGTGGACACGTCTCGCTGTGGAGTCTGTCACAGTCGGATTCCTCCACATGTTGGTCAATAATTGGATCGATCTCCTGAACCAGTGGCCGCGGATCTACCGGCGTGTGTTGTTACCGAACTGAGGAATGAATCCATTAACGGAGCCACTCTGCTGCCGGATCCTAAGTTGTCCCTGCCTTCCCTCTGGAACCCTCCTCGTCCCCATCAGATGCCGAGTTCCCAGAGCCCTGGTTAAACGCGGCCGGTCACGGTTAAGTCTGTGAAACCGGCCCCATCAGAGACTGTGAGCGGGGCTAACTGTAGACAGGACCATTCCGACTATTGTAGCGGGCGGCTGTTCGTTCCCTCCCCTCCCTTTACCCCGCCCGTCGCCTTATCTCCTCTCACCTGAAGCAGGCAGGTCGGGCACAGTCGGAGCCGGGTCTGACATTGTTAAACCTGCAGCCGCGCACCGACTCCAACACTCCTGATCTCCAGCTGAAAGTGGAGCCGTGTTCAGCCCCGGACACCGTGTTCAGTAATGCCCAGTGTTCGTCCCCTTCTCTTTCCGCAGTGAATTTAGTGGCGATTGTGATCCTGTCCCGGGGAAAGTGCGGCCTCTCCACCTGCACCACTCGCTACCTGGTGGCCATGGCAGCGGCCGATCTACTCACCCTGATCACCGAGGTCATTTTCTATAATATCCGATACCATTACTTTGATTGGAGTTTCCTGTCCATCACCCCTGTGTGCCGTGTTAACGCTGTACTGAGGACTGCAGCTACAGACTGTTCTGTCTGGTTCACCGTCACTTTCACCTTTGATCGCTTTGTCGCCATTTGTTGCCAGAAGCTGAAAACTAAATATTGCACCGGGAAAACTGCGGCTGCGGTTCTCGCCACAGCCGGCGTTCTGCTGTGTCTGAAAAACGTTCCCCGCTACTTCACACGGGAACCCCGGACAACCATCGACAATGTCCCGTGGGGCTGTGTCACGGTGGACAGTTATTTCACTGACCCCGGGTGGGTGGCATTTGACTGGATCGACACGGTTTTAACTCCGCTCCTCCCTTTCGCTGTGATCCTGCTGCTCAACGCTCTGACAGTCCGGCACATTTTAGTGGCCAGTCGGGTCCGTCAGGGGCTGAGGGGTGAGAGCAAGGGGGAGAAGCGCAGTGACCCGGAGATGGAGAGCAGGAGGAGGTCTGTGGTTTTACTCTTCACCATCTCCGGCAGCTTCATCCTCCTGTGGCTGACGGTGGTTGTAAACTTCGTCTATTATCAGATCACAGGGACTGGGAATGATCTGAATGGTTCTCAATGGATCTTTCAGTACGTCGGGTATTTGCTGAGGAATCTCAGCTGCTGCACCAACACATTTATTTACGCGGCGACCCAGTCCAAGTTCAGGGAGCAGGTGAAGAGCGCGGTGAAATATCCGCTCACCTCAGCGCTGCGGCTCATTAATAAACCCGCGCCCTGAGCGCATCCCAGAGGGCGGCCGCAGTCTCTCCGCTCCGGGCTCCGGCTCCTCACATTCACCGCAGCATCTTCCAGCTGTCAGTCCCGGGCCGATGATCCCATCGCCGGCCCCGCTCCGGGACCCCCAGCCCCTCCCATTCACCCAATCGCCCCCTTGCTCAAAGATGCAGATTAAGCAGAAAAAATAACACCATTGCCTGTCATATATATTGACCATTTTTAATGACAGTCCCTGATTATTGATCAAGATCAAGATAGATCAAGATAGCTTTATTTGTCATCCAAATTGGACGAAATTATGTCACCCACAATCATTATGTCACCCATTGAAGTGTTTATTTCAGTTTCTACCCCTTCATTCTCATCATTCTCATCTCTCTCTCTCTCTCTCTCTCTCTCTCTCTCTCTCTCTCTCTCTCTCTCTCTCTCTCTCTCTCTCTCTCTCTCTCTCTCTCTCTCTCTCTCTCTCTCTCTCTCTCTCTCTCTCTCTCTCTCTCTCTCTCTCTCTCTCTCTCTCTCTCTCTCTCTCTCTCTCTCTCTCTCTCTCTCTCTCTCTCTCTCTCTCATCTCTCTCATCATCATCTCTCTCTCTCTCTCTCTCTCTCTCTCTCTCTCTCTCTCTCTCTCTCTCTCTCTCTCTCTCTTTTACATATTAAAAGATTTTAACAATTCATTACTTGATGTGTTGAGTTTTGTGGGGGATGGAGAGAATGTGTGAGAGAGAGAGGGAGATCAGCGGGAAAAGGGGGGTGCAACGAGACTTGGGTGTCGTGGTACACCAGTCATTGAATGTAGGCATGCAGGTGCAGCAGGCAGTGAAGAAAGCGAATGGTATGTTGGCATTCATAGCGCGAGGATTTGAGTATAGGAGCAGGGAGGTTCTGCTGCAGTTGTACAGGGCATTGGTGAGATTGGTGAAATTTTGGTCTCCTAATCTGAGGAAAGACATTCCAGCCTTAGAGGGAGTACAGAGAAGGTTCACCAGATTGATCCCTGGGATGGCAGGACTTTCATATGAAGAAAGACTGGATAGACTAGGCTTATACTCGCTGGAATTTAGAAGACTGAGGGGGGATCTTATAGAAACATAAAATTCTTAAGGGGTTGGACAGGCTAGATGCGGGAAGATTGTTCCCGATGTTGTGGAAGTTCAGAACCAGGGGTCACAGCTTAAGGATAAGGGGGAAGTCTTTTAGGACCGAGATGAGAAAACATTTCTTCACACAGAGAGTGGTGAGTCTGTGGAATTCTCTATAAACAGAAGGTAGTTGAGGCCAGTTCATTGGCTATATTTAAGAGGGAGTTAGAAGTGGCCCTTGTGGCTAAAGGGATCAGGGGGTATGGAGAGAAGGCAGGTAGAGGTTACTGAGCTGGATGATCAGCCATAATCATATTGAATGGCGGTGCAGGCTCGAAGGGCCGAATGACCTCCTCCTGCACCTATTTTCTATGTTTCCCATTTTCTGTCTCCCTCCTTTCTTAAAAAGTGGAATAACATTAGCTACCGTCCAATCCACGGGAACTGCTCCTGAATATATAGAACATTGGAAAATGATCACCAATTCGTCCACAATTTCTAGAGCCACTTCCTTAAGTACCCTGTGATGTAAACCATCAGGCCCTGGGGATTTATCAGCCTTCAGTCCCATCAGTCTACCCAACACCATTTCCTGCCTAATGTGAATTTCCTTCAGTTCGTCCGTCACCCTAAGACCTCCGTCCACTAGTACATCTGGGAGATTGATTGTGTCTTCCTTAGTAAAGACAGATCCAATGTACCTGGTCAGCTTGTCTGCCATTTCCTTGTTTCCCTGATAAATTCGACTGCTTCTGTCTTCAAGGGACCCACATTTATCTTACCATTTTTTAAACTCTTGACATACCTAAATAAGCTTTTACTATACACATTTATGTTCTTGGATATTAGGTTACCGCTAAACTGTAGCCTTGAAATCAGAGGAATTAAACATCAGCAGGTGTCCACATTGCTCAAAGATGCAAAAAGCATAACACATTGGTCATTTTTATAATAGGCCTTGATCATTGAAGTGTTTAGTTCAGTGTCTTCGAGTGCCAGGTTTGCACTGCACGGCGGGAGATTTTCTCGCTTGAACTACTTGATAAATAAGCACACAAATAAAGTCTGCGTGTGTGGCAGCTTTCTCTGTACCGCTGTGTAGACAGCCCAGACGGATGAGTTGGTCATTTACTCTCAGACCGACCTTGTTGTCTGGCCTGTGGGTTTGAATTCACATCTACCTGTCGACTGGTCTGAAGTAGTTCACTACAAAATAAACTGCGGATTGAACAGACCCACAGGTAGTGTTCACCGCCTGGAATTAATATTCCCACTGGGCGGAGGGAAGAGCGCAGTTACTCAACTCCCCCTTTCTCAGATCTGAAGATACATTTTAATTTTCAGCGTTGTGTATTATTCTTTCAAATGTATGCCGGAGAGAGTTCATTACCATTTCTAACCTGTGTTAATTAAGAAGAAAATAACAAGTTAATGCATCTTCAGCTGCCGTGTTTACCAGCGTGGATCGAGCAGCAAAATGGAGTTAGTTCTCATTAAAGTTTAGGTTAATTATGGATATTGAACTTGAGTTGACCCTTTAGAGTCGAACATTTGAATTAAAAAGAAGGGATTCTTTGAGAGGATCTGGGAAAAATGGATCGTTTATTTGAGCCATGACACCAACTAGATAAATGCCGAGCTAGATATTGGAAGATTGTGTTATATAGAACTAGATGGTATGTTTGTGCGAATATTGAAATATCTCTAGATAACCAATCATTGTTACTTTTTAATATTTTATTTAGTAAGTGTACCACACTGTCTTATGCATATGCATTTATTTATTTATATATTTATCTATCACCTTTATTTATTTATTCATTTTTGATGTTTTTCTTATTTTATTTTATTTATGTCGATGATGTACTGTTTTGTATATATCTCTGTGAAAAATCAATAAAATCTGAATGAAAAAAAGAAAGGATCCTTTATTTTACATCGTGTCAAATGTAAAACATCGAGGGCAGATTTAATGTGATCATGTCACTGCTTATCCACACCCATCACTGACCACACTGATAATGTCACTGCTTATCCAGACCCATCACTGACCACACTGATAATGGCACTGCTTATCCAGACCCATCACTGACCACACTGATAATGTAACTGCTTATCCAGACCCATCACTGACCACAATGATAATGTCACTGCTTATCCAGACCCATCACTGACCACACTGATAATGTCACTGCTTATCCAGACCCATCACTGACCACACTTATAATGTCACTGCTTATCCAGAGAGAGAGAGAGAGGAGTGTGGGAGAAAGAGGGGAGGAGTGTGGACGGAAAGGGAGGTGTGTGGGAGGTGAAAGGGGAGGAGTGGAAAGGAGGAGGATTGTGGGGAGAGAGAGCGGAGCGATGGGGAGAGGTGGAGGGGAGGGAGCAATGTGACGGGGAGAGAAGAAGTGGGCAAATATTGAGCGACGTGGGGAGAGCAGGAGGGGGAGAAATGGGGGGGAGGTCACTGCTTATCCAGACACATCACTGACCACACTGATAATGTCACTGCTTATCCAGACCCATCACTGACCACACTGATAATGTCACTGCTAATCCAGACCCATCACTTACCACACTGATAATGTCACTGCTTATCCAGACCCATCACTGACCACACTGATAATGTCACTGCTTATCCGGAGAGAGAGAGAGAGACAGAGAGAGAGTGAGGATTGTGGAGAGGAAGAGGGAAAGAGTGTGGAGAGTAAGGGAGGTGAGTGGGGAGAGAGGAAGGTGTGTGGGGAGAGAAAGGGGAGGAGTGGAGAGAAAGGAGGAGGAGTGTGGGAATGGAGGATGGGAAGAGAGGGGGTGTGGGGAGAGGAATTCAATACTGTGGGAAGAGAGAGAAGATAGGATGAATGTGGAGAGCGAGGGGGAGTGTGGTGGGAGAGAGGGGAGTGTGGGTTAAATGACGGGGAGGAGTGTGGGGGACGAGGTTTTAGGGGAGGGGAGGGAGGAGTGTGAGAGAGAGGGAGGAAGGATGGTATGGAAAGAGTGGCAGGATGGGGACACGGAGGAGGGGAGAGAGAGGGATATGAGTGACTGGAGGGTGGTGGAGTATTGGGAGAGATAGAGGGGGTGTGGGGAGAGAGAGGGGGATGAGTATGGGCAGAGAGGGGGGTGTGCGTGGGGAGAGAGATGGGGAGGAATGTGGGGAGAGAGAGAGGGGAGGAGTGTGGGGAGACAGAGGGGGAGGAGTAGTGAGTGTGTGGGGAGAAAGACGGAGTGTGGGGATGGAGAGTGAGAGGGGAGTGGGGAGAGAGGAGGTGCGGAGAGAGAGGGGGAGCAGTGTGGGGAGAGAGATTAGAGGAGTGTGGCAGGACAGAGAGGAGTGTGAGGAGATAGTGGGGAGGAGTGTGGAGAGAGGGGACGAGGTGGGAATTCAGAGGGTCGGAAAATTGGTGAGCAAGAGGGGGATTAGTATGTGGGGAGAGTGAATGGGCGGAGGGGGAGGAAGAGAGGCAGAGAGAGTGAGGAGTGTTGGGGAGACGCATTATGTGTTACTCTATCACTTGTATGCGGAGAAAGTTATTTACTCATTTTAACCACTGCCTATTAAAATGAAAATAACAAATAAATATGTCTGCACCTGCCAATGCGGATAGAACAGGAAGATGCAGTGAGAGCTCATTGGAGATTAGATTAATTACTGATAATGTCACTGCTTATCCAGACCTATCACTGACCGCACTGATAATGTCGCTGCTTATCCAGACCTACCACTGACCACACTGATAATGTCACTGCTTATCCAGACCCATCACTGACCACACTGATAATGTCACTGCTTATCCAGACCCATCACTGACCACACTGATAATGTCACTGCTTATCCAGACCCATCACTGACCACACTGATAATGTCACTGCTTATCCAGACCCATCACTGACCACACTGATAATGTCACTGCTTATCCAGACCCATCACTGACAACACTGATAATGTCACTGCTTATACGGATCCATCATTGACCACACTGATAATGTCACTGCTTATCCGGACCTATCACTGACCACACTGATAATGTCACTGCTTATCCAGACCCATCACTGACCACACTGACGTCACACACAGGTATGTTCTTTGTATCATCCATTCCAAGGACATCTCACATACTGTAACAACCAGCTACCCAGTTCCATCGCATGCTGCTCAAATATATTTTCACCACCTTTGACAACATTTGCCCCGTCCTGATTGGTACGGACACCTCTGAACTCACTGGTGGTTTCACTTCCCATCTGCGTATGATTCTGAACACACTTACACTACAAATGATCACACAAATACAGAAAAATCAAGACTTAACTGCTCTTCCAAGTTCCAGTGCTCTCCTCAGTTGTACTTCAAATATCTGCAAGGCCTTTTTGTGTAGTTCTGGTCACCATATTATAAATATGATGTCCTGTTGCCAGAGACAGTGCGGAACAGATTCACCAGGATGTTATCTGGAATGGACAGCGTTAGTTTGAAGACATAATCAATTGGCTGGGCTTGGTTTTCTTGGAGCGCAGGAGGATGAGGGGTAATCTCATAGACGTGTTTTAGATCATGAAAGGAATAGATCGGGTAGATGCTCAGCTTCTCCTGCCCTGAGTAGGAGAATCGAGGTCCAGAGGACATACGTTTAAGTTGAAGGGAAAATGATTGAATAGGAATCTGAGGGGTAACCTTTTCACACAATGGGTGGTGGATGTATGGAACAAACTGCCTGAGGAGGTATTTGAGGCAGGGGCTATCCCAATATTTGTGAAACAGTTAGACAGGTTGGGTACATGAATAGGACAGGTTTGGTGGGATATGGACCAAATGCAGACAGGTGGAACTAATGTAGATGGGGCCTGTTTGCTGGTGTGGGCAAGTTGGGCCGAAGTGCCTGTTTCCACACCATATCACTCTATGACTCTATGAGTACAGGGCTGAACTACCTCCCCTAGCAGTTCGTTCCACACACCCACCACCCTTTGTGTGAAAAATACCCCTCAGGTTCCGATTAAATCCCCCCCCCCACCTCATCTAAACCTAGCCCCCCTGGTTCTTGATTCCCCTTCTCTGTGCATCTACCAGATCTATTCCTCTCATTATATTGTCCAGCTGTAGAAGATCATCCCTCATCCTCCTGCAGCAAGGGATATAGTACTAGCCTATATGCACCAAGGGATATAGTACTAGCTTATATGCACCAAGGGATATAGTACTAGCCTATATGCATCAAGGGATATAGTACTAGCCTATATGCACCAAGGGATATAGTACTAGCCTATATGCACCAAGGGACATAGTACTAGCCTATATGCACCAAGGGATATAGTACCAGCCTGCTGAACCTGTCCCTCCAGATCAGGCCCACTGTTCCTGGTAACATCCTCGTAAATCTCATCTATCACCTTTCCAGATTGACACCATCTTTCCTGTATCATGGTGCACACAACAGAACACAATATTCCAAATGCGGCCTCACCAACATCTTACACAACGGCAACATAACCTCCGTATATCTATACACAATGCTATGACTGAAGACGGCCAATGTTACAAAAGTCTTTTTGACCACACAATCAACCTGTGACGCTACATTCAAAACACCATGTACCTGTCGTCCTAGATCCCTCTGCTCTACAGTTCATTCACCTTTCTGCCTCGGTTCCAGGTCATCGGTACTGACACTTCTGAACTCACTGATGGTTTCACCTCCCATGTGCGTCTGATTGTGAATAAACTTGCACTACAGCTGATCATCCAAATAAAGAATAATCAAGACTTAACTGCTCCTCCAAGTGCAGCGCTCTCCTCGGTTGTACTTCAAATATCTGCGAGGCCCTTTTGTGTAGTTCTGGTCACCATATTATACAAATAATGTCCTATTGCCAGAGGCAGTGCGGAACAGATTCACCAGGATGTTTTCTGGAATGGACAGCGTTAGTTTGAGGACAGATTTGATCAGGTGGGATTGATCTCATTGGAGCATGAATGCAGATGGACGACCTTACTGAGGCTTCTAAAATTATGTCAACTACAGCAGGATTGAGTAGATGGTCACAGTTATTTCCCAGGCTGGGAGAATCTAAACCCAGAGAACGTACGTTTAATCGAAAGGGGAGAGATTTAAGGGAATTCTGACTTCAACGATGGAGCAATCTTTTCTTTTGAGACGGTGGGGACAGATACCATCTCAGCAAATAAACAGCATTTGGACAGCCGTTTGTTTCGGATGGAAATGGACGGATCTGGGACAAATACAGGTGAATGAGATTACCGTAGATAGGCATCTCGGTCTGCACGGACGAGTCGGGCCGAAGGGCCTGTTTCCCTGCTGTTCCCATGACTGGAATCAGCGGTTCTGTAATCTCTAATGTGCTCTGTCATCGGTCTCCCCAGTTGTAGCCACATAGCGGACACATCACTGACTGCACAGCAGTGGCGATGCTGTATTGGGTGGTGGTGTCATCAACAACGGAGACACATTGTTCATTTCCCTCGCAAGTGTGCAACATGTTCTTCACTCTCCTCAAACTAAACTCCAGCCTGGAAATCCGAGGAATTAAACGCCATTAGGTGTCGAATTTTATCAAACTTGCAGTTTAAGCAACGACATGATATAAATGCCTGTCATACACGTTGGTCATTTTAATATGTCTCTGATCATTGAAGTGTTTTTTTCAGTTTCTATGTGAGCCAGTTATACACAGCAGGAAGGGAGAAATGCTCTCTTGTATTATTAATAAATAGGCACAGAAATACAGACTGAGTGTGTGTGAGAGTTTGCTTAAATTCACTGGAATTTAGAATGAGAGGGGATCTTGTAGAACATATACAATTTTGTGGAAGGGTCTCCACCCATTCCTTGTCCCCAGAGATACTGCCTGTCGCGCTGTGTTACTCCGGCTTTTTGTGTCTGTCTTCGGTTTAAACTAGCATCTGCAGTTCCTTCTTACACATATACAATTCTTAAGGGATTGGACAGGTTAGATGCAGGAAAAAATGTTCACGATGTTGGGGGAGTCCAGAACAGGGATCACAGTTTAAGAATAATGGGTAGCTCAATTGTTACTGAGATAAGGAAAAACTGATCTGTCATCGGCCTCCCCAGTTGAGATGAATTGTGAATCTGTGGAATACTCTGCCACAGAAGGCAGTGGAGGCCAATTCACAGGAGGTTTTCAAGAGAGAGTCAGATATAGCTCTTCGGGCTAACGGAATAAAGCTGCATGGGGAGAAAGCAGGAACGGGGTACTGATTTAGGATGATTGGCCGTGATCATATTGAATGGCGGTGCCGGCTCAAAAGGCCAAATGGCCTACTCCTGCAAGTATTGCCTATGTTTCTATGTTTCTAAACCACTGTGGACAGCCCAGACAGGTGAGTTGGTCATTCACTCTCAGACTGACTTTGCTGTCAGGTCTGTGGGTTTGAATTAGCATCAACCTGTCAACTGGTCTGAAGTAGTTCAATAAAAAATAAACTACAGATTCAACAGAACCTGGCCTTGTGTTCAACGGCTGGAACTAATATTCCCCACTGGGTGAATGGCACAGCTCAATTGCTCAACTCTCCCTAGCTCAGATCTGAAGCTGCATTTTAATTTTCAGCATTATGTGTTATTCTTTAAATTATATGCCGGAGAGAGGCAATTAGTATTTATAACCATTGTTAATTAAGGTGAAAATCACAAATGAAAGCATCTTCACCTGCCGTGTTTACCAGCGTGGATAGAGCAGCAAGATGGAGTTAGTGATCATTCCAGATGAGATTAATTACAGATACTGAACATACGTTAACCCTTTATAGCCAAACATATGCAATAATGTAAAACACAGGTTTGTTATCCACTTTCGTATGAAATACAAAACACGGGAGTTAAGATGAAATGGAAGCATCGCAACCTGATGCATAGACACAGAAACATAGAGAAATAGAAAATAGGTGCAGGAGTGGGCCATTCGGCCCTCGAGCCAGTACCATCATTCAACATAATCATGGCTGATCATCCAAAATCAGTACCCCGTGCCCGCTTTCTCCCCATATACCTTGTTCCCGTTACCCGAAGAGCATTATCTAACTATGCCTTGAAAACATCCGGTGAATTGGCCTCCACTGCCTTCTGTTGCAGAGAATTCCACAGGTTCACAATTCTGCGTGAAAATGTTTTTCCTCACCTCAGTCCTAAATAGTCTAACACTTATTCTTAAACTGTGACCCCTGGTTCTGGACTCCTCCAACATCGGGAACATTTTCTGCATCTAGTCTACCCAATCCCTTTATAATTTTATGTTTCTATCAGCTCAGTCCGCCTTAACCAACCTGATCTCCAGGTGGCTGAGCACGTCAACTACCCATCCCACTCCCAGTCTGACCTTTCTGTCATGGGCCTCCTCCAGTGCCATAGTGAGGCCCATCGGAAATTGGAGGAACAGCACCTCATATTTCGCTTGGGCAGCTTGCAGCCCAGCGGTATGAACATTGACTTCTCCAACTTTAGATAGTTCCTCTGTCCCTCTCTTCCACACCCCTTCCCAGTTCTCCCTCTATCTTCCTGTCTCCACCTATATCCTTCCTTTGTCTCGCCCCCCTGACATCAGTCTGAAGAAGGGTCTCGACCCGAAACGTCACGCATTCATTCTATCCTGAGATGCTGCCTGACCTGCTGCGTTACTCCAGCATTTTCTGAAATAAATACCTTCGATTTGTACCAGCATATGCAGTTATTTTCTTACACTTATGTTTCTATTAGATCGTAAGATCAGTGATAATGTCACTGCTTCTCCAAACCCATCACTGACCACACTGATAATATCACTGCTTATCCAAACCCATCACTAACCACACTGATAATATCACTGCTTATCCAGACCCATCACTGACCACACTGATAATGTCACTGCTTATCCAGACCCATCAGTGACCACACTGATAATGTCACTACTTATCCAAACCCATCACTGACCACACTGATAATGTCACTGCTTATCCAGACCCATTACCTACTTCACTGAAATCACACACATGTAGTTTCTGTGACTCATCCATTCCAAGGACATCTCACATAACAACCAGTCCCAGTTCCGTCGCACAATGCTCAGATATATTTTCACCAGTGAAACCATTGACAACATTGGCCTCGTGCTGAGCCACTGTAGATGATTGGACATGTATGCAGGTTACCGATCAATGGCTAACCATTCAACAGAACTGCTAACTGTTGATGTTTTAAAAAAGTATGATTTACATGATTTGTCTTGAAGTGGATGATCAGCCATGATCACAATGAATTGCGGTGCTGGCTCGAAGGCCCTAATGGCCTCCTCCTGCACCTATTTTCTATGTTTCTATGTTTCTATATTTCTAAGTGAATCTGATCTTCGATCCCAGGACAGAGATCCATGGACAAGTGTGGAATATCTTACTGCACTATTTGTGCACACACCCTCCAGTTATAGAGACAGTCATAGAATCTTAAAGAGGCTTCGGCCCAGCCTGCCCACACCGGCCAACATGTCTCCTCCACACTAGTCCCACCTGCCTGCGATCGGCACATTTTCCTATCAATGGCTTATCCATGCACCTGTCTAAATGTTCCTTAAAGGTTGCGAGAGTACTTTTATGTTAGCACCTTTATTTCGTACATTTTATAGTGAGTAATTTTAGTACCTATGTACCTCAAAGTACCTTTTATAGTTAGCTTTTTGAAGACGTGACCAAAAAGGTCGATCAGGTCAGAGCTGTAGATGTTGTATATTTGGACATCAGCATAGTATTCGAGAAGGTTCCTAGTGGTAGCCTGCTCTTGAAGGATAGATCGCATGAGATTTAAGGAGAGATAGCTTAATGGATAGCACATTGGCTTCATGGAAGGAAGCAGAGGGTTATGGTGGAAGGTTACTTCTCGGACTGGACCCCAGTGATTAGTGTCGTGCCTCAGGGTTCGATGCTGGGCCAGTTACTGTTTGTCGACTATATCAAAGATTTGGATGAGAAAACACAGCAGCAAGAATAGCAAGTCTGCAGATGATACAATAGTAGGTTGTTTTGCAGAAACCAGTGAAGATGGTTGTAATGAAGTGCAATAGGACCTTGACCGAGTAGCCAAGTGTACCGAGGAATGGTTGATGCAATTTAATGCAGATAAATGTGAGAAACATAGAAACATAGAAAATAGGTGCAGAAGGAGGCCATTTGGCCCTTCGAGCCAGCAGCGCCATTCATTGTGATCATGGCTGATCATCCACATTCAGTTACCCGTGCCTGCCTTCTTCACAAATTGCTTGATTCCGCTAGCCCCTAGAGCTCTATCTAACTCCCTTTTAAATTCATCCAGTGTATTGGCCTCCACTGCCTTCTGTAGCAGAGAATTCCACAAATTCACAACGCTCTGGGTGAAGAGGTTTTTCTCACCTCAGCTTTAAATGCCCCCCCCTCTTTATTCCTAGACTGTCGTCCCTGGTTCTGGACTCCCCCAACATCGGGAACATCTTTCCTGCATCTAGCTTGTCCAGATATTTTATTATTTTATACGTTTCTATAAGATCCCCTCTCATACTTCTCAATTCCAGTGAATAGAAGTCCAGTTTTCCTATCTTTCCTCATGTGACGGTCCGGCCATCCCAGGGATTGATCTAGTAAAACTCTACCCTGCCTCAATCGCAAGGATGTTCGTCCTCAAATTAGGAGACCAAAACTGCACACAATATTCCAGATGTAGTCTCACCACTGACCTATACAAATGCAAAAGGTCCTCTTTACTCCTATTGTCCAATCAAATTATAGTATTGCAAAGTGAGGTATTGCATTTTGAGAAATCTATCAAGGGCAGGACCGACCCAGTGAATGGTAGGGCTCTGGGTAGTGTTGTAGGGCAGAGGGATCTAGGAGTGCAGGTGCACAGTTCCTTGAAGGCGGAGTCACAGGTAGATCTGGTGGTCAAAAAGGCTTTTGGCACATTGGTCTTTATCAGCCAGAGTATTGAGTATGGATGTTGGGAGGTCATGTTGCAGTAATATAAGACCTTCGTGAGACCGCATTTGGGATATTATGTTCTGTTCTGGGTACCATGCTATAGGAAAGATGCTGCCAAACTGGAAACTTTACCGGTACATTTTACGAGGATGGTGCCAGGGTCTGACCTGTAGGAAGAGGTTGAGTAGGCTGGGACTCCATTCCTTGGAGCGCAAGAGGAAGAGGGGTGATCTTATTTAGGTGTATTCAGTCATGAGAGGAATTGATCGGGTAGATGCACAGAGTCTCTTGCCCTGAGCGGGAAAATCGAGCTCCAGAGGACATCAGTTTAAGGTGATTAAGAAAAGATTTGATTGGAATCGGCGGGGTAACTTTTTCACACAAAGGGTGATGGATGTATGGAACAAGCTGCCAGAGGAGGTAGTTGAGGCAGGGACAATCCCAACATTTAAGACATAGTTAGACAGGTACATGAATAAGACTGGTTTCGAGGGATATGGATGAAACGCAGGCAGGTGGGAGCAGGGACATGTTGGACGGTGTGGGCAAGTTGGGCCGAAGGACCTGTTTCCACAACGTATCACTCTATGATAATGAGTACCGGCCTGAAAAACCTCTTCTGGCAACTCGTTCCATACACTCACCACACTTTGTGTGAAAAATTACCCCTCAGGTTCCGATTAAACCCCCCGCCCTTCTGAAACCTCTGTTCCCTGGTTTTTGCTTCCCCTAGTCTGTGCGTCTGCCAGGTGTATCCCTTTCATTATTTTGTTCACCTCTAAAAGATCATCCCAGATAATCCTGTGCACCAAGGAATAAAGTACCAGCCTGCTGAATCTATGTCTGTAGATCAGGCCCTGCAGTCCTGGCAACATCCTCCTAAATCTTCTCTGCACGCTTTCCAGATTGACACCATTTTACCGATACTATGGTGCCCAACACTGAACAGAATAATCTAAATACGGCCTGACCAACGTCTTATACAACTGCAACATGACCTCCCAACTTCAAAACTCAATGCTCTCGCTGATGAAGGCCAATGTGCCAAAATCCCTTTTGACCAAACTGTTTACCTGTGACGCTACCATCAACGCACTGTGTACCTGTCGTGCTATATCCCTCTACTCTACAGTTAATGCATCTTTTGGTCTCGGTTCCAGCTCATCGGGACTGACACCCCTGAATTCACTGATGGTTTCACTTCCAATCTGCGTCTGATTCTGAACAAACCTGCACTGCAGCTGAACATGAAAATAAAGAAAAATCAAGACTTAACTGCTCCTCCACGTGCAGCGGCCTCCTCAGTTGTACTTCAAATATCGACGAGGCCCTTTTGTGTAGTTCTGGTCACCATATAATGGAAATTATGTCCTATTGCCAGAGACAGTGCGGAACAGATTCACCAGGATCTAATCTGGTTGGTGTCAAGTTAGGAACAGGGGACGTACAACGAGATCTGGGTGTCCTAGTGCATCAATCATTGAAAGGAAGCATGTAGGTACAGCAGACAGCGAAGAAAGCCAATGGAATGTTGGCCTTCATAACAAGAGTAGTTAAGTATAGGAGCAAAGAGGTCGTTCTGCAGTTGTACAGGGCCCCAGTGAGACCGCACCTGGAGTACTGTGTGCAGTTTTGGTCTCCAAATTTGAGGAAAGATATTCTTGCCAATGAGGGCGTGTAGCGTAGGTTTACTAGGTTAATTCCCGTAATGGCGGGACTGTCATATGTTGAAAGACTGGAGCGACTAGGCTTGGATACACTGGAATTTAGAAGCATGAGAGGAGATCTTATCGAAACGTATAAGATTATTAAGGGGTTGGTCACGTTAGAGGCAGGAAACATGTTCCCAATGTTGGGGGAGTCCAGAACAAGGGGCCACATTTTAAAAATAAGGGGTAGGCCATTTAGAACTGAGATGAGGAAAAACTTTTTCAGTCAGAGAGTTGTGAATCTATGAAATTCTCTGCCTCAGAAGGCAGTGGACGCCAATTCTCTGGAGGGGCAGGGTATCATAGGTAATATAGTAATATCAACACAATGTCATTTGGACAGGTACATGAGGAGAATGGTTTAGAGGGAGATTATTCATATGCCGGTAAATGGGAATAGTTCAGATGAACTAAAATTCACCATCCCTCCCCATGAAACTCGGCAACCTTTGTCCGAAATTTGCGCCAGGTACATCACTAACAAGAAAACTGCTTTTAAATGGCCCTTGGATATTTTGTTACCACTGAACTCTAGCCTTGAAATGAGGGGATTTGCCTGTCATATACATTGGTCATTTTTAATAACAGTCCCTGATCATTGAAGTGTTTATTTCAGTTTCTACGAGTGCCAGATTTGCACTGCATGATGGGAGATATGCTCCCTTGAATGACTTGATAAATAAGCACATAAATGAAGTCTACGTGTGTGGCAGCTTTCTCTGTGCCGCTGTGTGGACAGCCCAGACGGATGAGTTGGTCATTTACTCTCAGACCGACCTTGCTGTCTGGTCTGTGGGTTTGAATTCACATCTACCTGTCACCTGGTCAGAAGCAGTTCACAACAAAATAAACTGCGGATTGAACAGAGCCACAGCTAGTGTTCACCGGCTGGAAATAATATTCCCCACTGGGCGAATGGCACAGAATATTAACACAACTTTTCCTTTCTCAGGTCTGAAGCTGCATTTTAACTTTCAGCATTATGTGTTATTATTTCAAGTGTATGCCGGAGAGAGTTAATTAGCATTTCTAACCTGTGTTAATTAAGAAGAAAATAACAAATTAATGCATCTTCTCCTGCCGTGTTTACCAGCGTGGATAGAGCAGCAAGATGGAATTAATGCTCATTGATGATGAGATTAATTATGGATACTGAACCTTCGTTAACCCTTTAGAGTCCAACATTTGAAATAAAAAGAAAGGATTCTTATTTTACATCATGTCAAATGTAAAACATCGGGGTCAGATTTAATGAGATGAGAGTCACTCCTCATCTAGACGCAACACTGACCACACTGATAATGTCACTGCTTATCCGGACCCATCACTGACCACACTGATAATGTCACTGCTTATCCGGACCCATCACTGACCACACTGATAATGTCACTGCTTATCCAAACCCATCACTGACCACACTGATAATGTAACTGCTTATCCAGACCCATCACTGACCGCAATGATAATGTCACTGTTTATCCACACCCATCACTGACCACACTGATAATGTCACTGCTTATCCAGACCCATCACTGACCACATTGATAATGTCACTGCTTATCCAGACCCATCACTGAGCACACTGATAATGTCACTGTTTATCCACACCCATCATTGACCACACTGATAATGTCACTGCTTATCCAGACCCATGACTGACCACACTGATAATGTCACTGCCTTTCCAGGCCCATCACTGACCACACTGATAATGTCACTGTTTATCCACACCCATCACTGACCACACTAATAATGTCACTGCTTATCCAGACCCATCACTGACCACACCGATGCCACTGCTTATCCAGGCCCATCACTGACCACACTGATAATGTCCCTGCTTATCCAGACCCATCACTGACCACATTGATCATGTCACTGCTTATCCAGACCCATCACTGACCACACTGATAATGTCACTGCTTATCCAGACCCATCACTGACCACACTGATAATGTCACTGCTTATCCACACCCATCACTGACCACACTGATAATGTCACTGCTTATCCAGACCCATCACAGACCACACCGATGCCACTGCTTATCCAGGCCCATCACTGACCACACTGATAATGTTCCTGCTTATCCAGACCCATCACTGACCACACTGATAATGTCCCTGCTTATCCAGACCCATCACTGACCACATTGATCATGTCACTGCTTATCCAGACCCATCACTGACCACACTGATAATGTCACTGCTTATCCAGACCCATCACTGACCACACTGATAATGTCACTGCTTATCCACACCCATCACTGACCACACTGATAATGTCACTGCTTATCCAGACCCATCACAGACCACACCGATGCCACTGCTTATCCAGGCCCATCACTGACCACACTGATAATGTTCCTGCTTATCCAGACCCATCACTGACCACACTGATAATGTCCCTGCTTATCCAGACCCATCACTGACCACATTGATCATGTCACTGCTTATCCAGACCCATCACTGACCACACTGATAATGTCACTGCTTATCCACACCCATCACTGACCACACTGATAATGTCACTGCTTATCCAGACCCATCACTGACCACACCGATGCCACTGCTTATCCAGGCCCATTACTGACCACACTGATAATGTAACTGCTTATACAGACCCTTCACTGACCACACTGATTGCACTGCTTATCCAGACCCATCACTGACCGCAATGATAATGTCACTGTTTATCCACACCCATCACTGACCACACTGATAATGTCACTGCTTATCCAGACCCATCACTGACCACATTGATAATGTCACTGCTTATCCAGACCCATCACTGAGCACACTGATAATGTCACTGTTTATCCACACCCATCATTGACCACACTGATAATGTCACTGCTTATCCAGACCCATGACTGACCACACTGATAATGTCACTGCCTTTCCAGGCCCATCACTGACCACACTGATAATGTCACTGTTTATCCACACCCATCACTGACCACACTGATAATGTCACTGCTTATCCAGACCCATCACTGACCACACCGATGCCACTGCTTATCCAGGCCCATCACTGACCACACTGATAATGTCCCTGCTTATCCAGACCCATCACTGACCACATTGATCATGTCACTGCTTATCCAGACCCATCACTGACCACACTGATAATGTCACTGCTTATCCAGACCCATCACTGACCACACTGATAATGTCACTGCTTATCCACACCCATCACTGACCACACTGATAATGTCACTGCTTATCCAGACCCATCACAGACCACACCGATGCCACTGCTTATCCAGGCCCATCACTGACCACACTGATAATGTTCCTGCTTATCCAGACCCATCACTGACCACACTGATAATGTCCCTGCTTATCCAGACCCATCACTGACCACATTGATCATGTCACTGCTTATCCAGACCCATCACTGACCACACTGATAATGTCACTGCTTATCCAGACCCATCACTGACCACACTGATAATGTCACTGCTTATCCACACCCATCACTGACCACACTGATAATGTCACTGCTTATCCAGACCCATCACAGACCACACCGATGCCACTGCTTATCCAGGCCCATCACTGACCACACTGATAATGTTCCTGCTTATCCAGACCCATCACTGACCACACTGATAATGTCCCTGCTTATCCAGACCCATCACTGACCACATTGATCATGTCACTGCTTATCCAGACCCATCACTGACCACACTGATAATGTCACTGCTTATCCACACCCATCACTGACCACACTGATAATGTCACTGCTTATCCAGACCCATCACTGACCACACCGATGCCACTGCTTATCCAGGCCCATTACTGACCACACTGATAATGTAACTGCTTATCCAGACCCTTCACTGACCACACTGATTGCACTGCTTATCCAGACCCATCACTGACCGAAATGATAATGTCACTGTTTATCCACACCCATCACTGACCACACTGATAATGTCACTGCTTATCCAGACCCATCACTGACCACATTGATAATGTCACTGCTTATCCAGACCCATCACTGAGCACACTGATAATGTCACTGTTTATCCACACCCATCATTGACCACACTGATAATGTCACTGCTTATCCAGACCCATGACTGACCACACTGATAATGTCACTGCCTTTCCAGGCCCATCACTGACCACACTGATAATGTCACTGTTTATCCACACCCATCACTGACCACACTGATAATGTCACTGCTTATCCAGACCCATCACTGACCACACCGATGCCACTGCTTATCCAGGCCCATCACTGACCACACTGATAATGTCCCTGCTTATCCAGACCCATCACTGACCACATTGATCATGTCACTGCTTATCCAGACCCATCACTGACCACACTGATAATGTCACTGCTTATCCAGACCCATCACTGACCACACTGATAATGTCACTGCTTATCCACACCCATCACTGATCACACTGATAATGTCACTGCTTATCCAGACCCATCACAGACCACACCGATGCCACTGCTTATCCAGGCCCATCACTGACCACACTGATAATGTTCCTGCTTATCCAGACCCATCACTGACCACACTGATAATGTCCCTGCTTATCCAGACCCATCACTGACCACATTGATCATGTCACTGCTTATCCAGACCCATCACTGACCACACTGATAATGTCACTGCTTATCCAGACCCATCACTGACCACACTGATAATGTCACTGCTTATCCACACCCATCACTGACCACACTGATAATGTCACTGCTTATCCAGACCCATCACAGACCACACCGATGCCACTGCTTATCCAGGCCCATCACTGACCACACTGATAATGTTCCTGCTTATCCAGACCCATCACTGACCACACTGATAATGTCCCTGCTTATCCAGACCCATCACTGACCACATTGATCATGTCACTGCTTATCCAGACCCATCACTGACCACACTGATAATGTCACTGCTTATCCACACCCATCACTGACCACACTGATAATGTCACTGCTTATCCAGACCCATCACTGACCACACCGATGCCACTGCTTATCCAGGCCCATTACTGACCACACTGATAATGTAACTGCTTATCCAGACCCTTCACTGACCACACTGATTGCACTGCTTATCCAGGCCCATCACTGACCACACTGATAATGTCACTGCTTATCCAGACCCATCACTGACCACACTGATAATGTCACTGCTTATCCAGAGAGAGAGGGAGAGAGAGAGAGAGAGAGAGAGAGAGAGAGAGAGAGAGAGAGAGCGAGGAGTGTGGTGAGGAAGAGGGGAGGAGTGTGGACGGAAAGGGAGGTGTATGGGGGGTGAAAGGGGAGGAGTGGAAAAGATGAGTGTGGGGAGAGCGGGAGGAACGATGGGGAGAGGTGGAGGGGAGGGAGCAATGTGACGGGAAGAGAGGGTCTGGGCAAATTTTAAGCGATGTTGTGAGGAGAGCAGGAGGGGAAGTGGGAACGGTGCGATGGGGAGAAATGGGTAGGAGGTGTGGGGAGACGGATGGTTGGAGGAGTGGGAGAGAGAGGGCCGTGGGAGAGGGAGGAGAGAGGTATTGTGGGGAGAGAGGCGAGGAGTGGGTAGAGTGTGGGTTTGGTGGAGAGAGAGAGGGGGGGGCGAGAGAGGGCCGGAGTGTGGGAAGAGAGAGGGACGGAGGAGTGTGGAGAGAGAGGGGGAGAAGTGGGAAGAGAAAGAGCTTGAGGGTGAGCGGGAGGAACCAGAGGGGAGAGAGGGAGTGGAGTGGGGGGGAGAGAGATGGTGTAATGGGGGGGGGGGGGGAGGGAGAGTGGAGCTGTGTGGAGTGAGGGCGTATCGTATGGTGAGAAAGATTGGCAAAAAAAGTGTTTTCTTTCTGGTTAGCTGCCAGTGACTAGCGATGTTCCGCAGGGGTCAGTGCTGGGGCCACTACTATTCACCTTGTATATTAATGATTTTGACGAGGGGATTGAAGGCGTTGTGGCCAAGTTTGCGGATGAGGCGAAAACAAGTGGAAAGGCAGGTAGTGTAGAGAAAGCAGGGACTTGGCAGAAGGACTTGGGCACGTTGGGAGAGTGGGCGGAGAAGTGGCAGATGGAATATAGTGTAGCACAATGTGCAGTCGTGCATTTTGGTGGTAGGAATTAAGACGTAGACTATTTTCCAAATGGGGAGAGAATCCAGAAATCGGAGGTGCAAAGGGACTTGGGAGTGCTGGTGCAGTATTCCCAAAAAGTTAAACTGGGCGGCACGGTAGCGCAGCGGTAGAGTTGCTGCTTTACAGCAAATGCAGCGCCGGAGACTCAGGTTCGATCCTGACTACGGGTGCTGCACTGTAAGGAGTTTGTACGTTCTCCCCGTGACCTGCGTGGGTTTTCTCCGAGATCTTCGGTTTCCTCCCACACTCCAAAGACGTACAGGTATGTAGGTTAATTGGCTGGGTAAATGTAAAAATTGTCCCTAGTGGGTGTAGGATAGTGTTAATGTGCGGGGATCACTGGGCGGCACGGACTTGGTGGGCCGAAAAGGCCTGTTTCCGGCTGTATATATATGATATGATATGATATGAAGTCGAATCAGGAGCAAATAAAACAAACTCGATGTTCGGGCGTTTAGTTCAAGAGGGTTTGTGCAGTATACAGAAGCAGGGATGCAATGTTGGGGCTTTATAAGGCGCTGGGAAGACAGCATTTGGAATATTGTGAGGAATTTTGGGCACCATCTTTGAGGAAGGATGTGCTGGTTCTGGACAGGGTCCAGAGGAGGTTTACAAGAATGATTCTAGGAATGAGTAGGTTAACCTATGAAGAGCGTTTGTGGGCACTGGGCCTGTACTCGCTGGAGATTAGATGAATGCGGGGGGGGGGGGGGGAGGACCTCAGTGAAACATACGGAATAGTTAAAGGCTTGGAGAGAGTGGATGTAGAGAGGATGTTTCCACTAGTAGAAAGTGTCAGAGGTTATGGGGAGAAGGTATGAGAATGGGGTTAGGAGGGAGAGATAGATCAGCCATGATTGAATGGCGGTGGTGACTTGGTGGGCCGAATGGCTTAATTCTACTCCTATGACTATGACCTTATGTCAAACAGGGGGAGGAATGGAGAGAGGGGGGGGTGTGGGAGAGAGAGGGGAGGAGAGTGTGGGAATGAGAGGAGTGGGGAGCGAGACGGCGGTGGAGTACAAGGGGAGTGTGGGGTGAGCGAGCAGCAGGAGCGTGGGAAGAGAGGGGCGTGTGTGGGGAGGGGGATTGGAGGAATGTGGGGAGAGAGAGGGGATGAGTGTGGGGACTGAAAATGGGAGGATAATGGGGAGAGAGGGGTGTGTGGAGAGAGAGGGGAGGAGTGTGTGGAGAGAGATCGGAGGAGTGTGGCAAGACAGAGGGAAGTGTGGGGCGAGAGTGGGGAGGAAATGGGAAGAGAGAGAGAGAGAGAGAGAGAGAGAGAGAGAGAGAGAGAGAGAGAGAGAGAGAGAGAGAGAGAGAGAGAGAGAGAGAGAGAGAGAGAGAGAGAGAGAGAGAGAGAGAGAGAGAGAGAGAGAGAGAGAGAGAGAGAGAGAGAGAGAGAGAGAGAGAGAGAGAGAGAGAGAGAGAGAGAGAGAGAGAGAGAGAGAGAGAAAATCAGAATCGGATATTAGTATAGTTTATTATTGTAAATTTATGAAAATTAAGTGGAGAGGGCGAGAAAGTAATTTACTCATTTTAAGCACTGCCTGTTAAATTGAAAATAACATTTCCTCCCCTGGATCGGACCCTCCAGTCCTGGCAACATACTCGTGAATCTTCCGTACGTCCATTCCGGCTCCACACCATTTGTTCTGTACCACGGTGCCCACAACCGACCACAATACTCTAAACGCGGCCTCACTGGCGCCTGGCACGACTGCGACTCGACTTCCCGACTTCTCTACTCGATACTCTGATCGATGAAGGCTAAAGTGCCTTTTTGAGCGCACAATCTACCCGCGATGCTATTTTCAACGCACTATGTGCCTGTCGTCCTAGATCCTTCTGCTCTACAGTTAATTCTCGGTTCCAGCTCATTGGTACTGACACCTGTGAACTCACCCACGGTTTCACTTCCCATCTGCGTCTGATTGTGAACACATTTGCACTACAGCTGAACATCCAAATAAAGAATAGTCAAGACTTAACTGCTCCTCCAAGTGCAGCGCTCTCCTCGGTTGTACTTCAAATATCTGCGAGGCCCTTTTGTGTAGTTCTGGTCACCATATTATACAAATGATGTCCTGTTGCCAGAGACAGTGCAGAACAGATTCACCAGGATGTTATCTGGAATGGACAGCGTTAGTTAGAAGACAGACTAGATCAGTTGGTATTGGTCTTTTTGGAGCAAGAATGCAGTGGGGCGACTTTACTGAGGCTTGTAAAATTATGTCAACCGCAGCAGGATTGAGTGGATGGTCACGGTTATTTCCCAGACCGGGGTAATCTGAACCCAGAGAACGTAAGTTTAATGGAAGGGGGGAAGTGTTAAGGGAATTCTGACAGGCAGGTATCCCACATCAAAGGTGGAGCAATCTTTTCATAAGAGGTGTTGGGGGCAGATACCATCACAGCAAATAATCAGCACTTGGACAGCCGTTTGTCTCGGATAAGAATGGAGGGATGTGGGACAAAGTACAATTGAATGAGATTAACGTGGACAGGCATCTCGACCCGCATGGAGGTTTAATAAAGTCACCATCGAGCGCCTTCCTGCCACAAGACCATTTCCAACACTGCTGCGCCCTCTGCTGTGTCTCTTGGGTTCTGCAGGAGTTCCAATGCCCATCGCTGTCTCCACTGCGCCCCGACCCTGGCGCACATTCCATGAACACATCGCTCCCTCACATCTGTGTTCCGCTACGCACCAAACTACAAAGATGCCAGCTGATACTGCTCATTTAACGTACTCATTGTCCTTACCTTAACTCATTGCGGCACTCAGAAACTGCCAGCCGGAAACCAATATTGAGCACAGGTACCTTCATTATATGTGAATCCTGTTGGGCCAGCTTGCGATCTAGTGTCAGAATTGTTAACATATTAATTATCCTTATCTTCTGTACCCGGTTAAGCACGGAGTCAAGAAGTCTCCACTTTTATGTAAAGTAAAAATAAAGTATAGATTCTGTAATTTACATATCAATCTTCCTCACCCTTGTACTTCCTTAGTAATTATCTTTTTGGTGGACAAATGCTCTGCTGTGCCAACTTAATTTTAGAGTTGGGGCCACAGCCCTTGACTGTGACACTCCTCCCTTTGTGCAAGTAAAATAAACTCACTGCTGATGGTAAATCAAACCGTCCACGAGTCTTATTGAAGAGTTTGTCTTCCACACCTATAATGAGCGTTTTCCGGCACTGGGCCTGTACTCGCTGGAGTTTAGAAGAATGAGGGGGGACCTCATTGAAACATATAGAATTGTGAAAGGCTTGGATAGAGTGGATGTGGAGAGGATGTTTCCCCTAGTGGGAGAGTCTAGGACAAGAGGTCATAGCCTCAGAATAAAATTACGTTCTTTTTGGAAGGAGATGAGGAGAAATATCCTTAGCCAGGGAGTGGTGAATTTGTGGAATTCATTGCCACTGATGGCTGTGGAAACCAAGTCAGTGGATGTTATTCACACAGAGATAGATGGATTCTTGATTTGTACATGTGTCAGAGGTTATGGGGAGTAGGCAGTAAAATGAGATTGCAAGGGAGAAATGGATCAGCCATGATTGAATGGCGGAGTAGACGACGGGCCGAATGGTCTAATTCTACCCCTATCACGTATGACCTTATGACATCTCCTTCCTGCACTCCATTGCGTTATTGGTCGTGATTCGTCCCACCACAGTGCTGTCGTTTGCAGACTTATTGATGGAATTAGAGCCACATTTGGCCTTGCTGCCATGCGCAAAGGGAGTGTAGCAGAGGACTGAGAACGCAACCTTGCGGGGCACCAGTGTTGACGATTATTGCGGATGAGCTGCTGTCATTTATCTTCACCGGTTGAAAGTGTCAGAAAGTTGCAGATCCAGTGGCAGAGGGTGGAGCTGATTACTAGGTCCAGGAGCTTGGAGATTAGTTTGGATGGGATTATAGCATTGACCGCAGAGCTATAACCGATAGATAGGAGTCTAACGGAGGAGAATTCCTAGCGTGGCAATTGTTGCTATTGAGGGAGTGCAGCGTAGGTTCACCAGGTTAATTCCCGTGATGGTAGGACTGACATATTATGGAAGGATGGATCGACTGGGCTTATATTCACTGGAATTTAGAAGGATGGGAGGGGATTTTCTCGAAACATATAAAATTCTTAAGGGATTGGACAGGCTAGATGCAGAAAAAAACTGTTCCTGATGTTGGGGGAGTCCAGAACCAGGGATCACAGTTTAAGAATAAGGGGTAGGCCATTTTGGACTGAGATGATGCAAACCTTTCTCACCCAGAGGTTTGTGAATCTATGGAATTCTCTGCCACAGAAGGCAGTGGAGGCCAATTCACTGGATGTTTTCAAGAGAAGTTGAAGGGGCGGAGCAGAGGGAGGGGGTGAGGGAGAAACAGAGTTAGTAAGGGAGTGGGAGAGAAATGAGGAGAGGGAAGGGGTGGGGGATGGACAGAGAGTGGGAGAGAAGGGGAGGTAGTGGGAGGGCGAGGTGGAGAGGAAGGGGAGGGGCAGGGGGAGACGAAGGAGGAAGGGGTAGATGTGGGGGTGCAGGGAGGGGAGAGAGGAAGGCGGGGGGGACAGGAAGGGGAGGGGGGAAAGGGAGGGGAACGAGCGAGTTGAAAAGTCCGGGAGCAGAGCAAGGACGCCCGTTGGCTGAGAAGAAACGTAAGTGCTAATTACAGTTGAACAGGCAGTTTAAAAAGAGCGCCAAGAGGAAGCTAGTAGTCAATTTGAAAAGTCCAGGAGCAGAGCAAGGACGCCAGTTGGCTGAGAAGAAAAGTAAGTGCTAATTACAGTTGGACAGGCAGTTTAGAAAGAGCGCCAAGAGGAAGCTAGTAGTCAATTTGAAAAGTCCGGGAGCAGAGCAAGGACGCCCGTTGGCTGAGAAGAAAAGTAAGTGCTAATTACAGTTGAACAAGCAGTTTAAAAAGAGCGCCAAGAGGAAGCTAGTAGTCAATTTGAAAAGTCCGGGAGCAGAGCAAGGACGCCCGTTGGCTGAGAAGAAAAGTAAGTGCTAATTACAGTTGAACAGGTAATTTAAAAAGAGCGCCAAGAGGAAGCTAGTAGTCAATTTGAAAAGTCCGGGAGCAGAGCAAGGACGCCCGTTGGCTGAGAAGAACAGTAAGTGCTAATTACAGTTGAACAGGCAGTTTAAAAAGAGCGCCAAGAGGAAGCTAGTAGTCAATTTGAAAAGTCCGGGAGCAGAGCAAGGACGCCCGTTGGCTGAGAAGAAAAGTAAGTGCTAATTACAGTTGAACAAACAGTTTAAAAAGAGCGCCAAGAGGAAGCTAGTAGTCAATTTGAAAAGTCCGGGAGCAGAGCAAGGACGCCCGTTGGCTGAGAAGAAAAGTAAGTGCTAATTACAGTTGAACAGGTAATTTAAAAAGAGCGCCAAGAGGAAGCTAGTAGTCAATTTGAAAAGTTCGGCAGCAGAGCAAGGACGCCCGTTGGCTGAGAAGAAAAGTAAGTGCTAATTACAGTTGAACAGGTAATTTAAAAAGAGCGCCAAGAGGAAGCTAGTAGTCAATTTGAAAAGTTCGGCAGCAGAGCAAGGACGCCCGTTGGCTGAGAAGAAAAGTAAGTGCTAATTACAGTTGAACAGGCAGTTTAAAAAGAGCGCCAAGAGGAAGCTAGTAGTCAATTTGAAAAGTCCGGGAGCAGAGCAAGGACGCCCGTTGGCTGAGAAGAACAGTAAGTGCTAATTACAGTTGAACAGGCAGTTTAAAAAGAGCGCCAAGAGGAAGCTAGTAGTCAATTTGAAAAGTCCGGGAGCAGAGCAAAGAAGACCGTTGGCTGAGAAGAAAAGTGAGTGCTAATTACAGTTGAACAGGCAGTTTAAAAAGAGCGCCAAGAGGAAGCTAGTAGTCAATTTGAAAAGTCCGGGAGCAGAGCAAGGACGCCCGTTGGCTGAGAAGAAAAGTAAGTGCTAATTACAGTTGAACAGGCAGTTTAGAAAGAGCGCCAAGAGGAAGCTAGTAGTCAATTTGAAAAGTCCGGGAGCAGAGCAAGGACGCCCGTTGGCTGAGAAGAAAAGTAAGTGCTAATTACAGTTGAACAGGCAGTTTAAAAAGAGCGCCAAGAGGAAGCTAGTAGTCAATTTGAAAAGTCCGGGAGCAGAGCAAGGACGCCCGTTGGCTGAGAAGAAAAGTAAGTGCTAATTACAGTTGAACAGGCAGATAAAAAGAGCGCCAAAAGGAAGCTAGTAGTCAATTTGAAAAGTCCGGGAGCAGAGCAAGGACGCCCGTTGGCTGAGAAGAAATGTAAGTGCTAATTATAGTTGAACAGACAGTTTAAAAAGGGCGCCAAGACGAAGCTAGTAGTCCATTTGAAAAGTCCGGGAGCAGAGCAAGAACGCCCGTTGGCTGAGAAGAAAAGTAAGTGCTGATTACAGTTGAACAGGCAGTTTAAAAAGAGCGCCAAGAGGAAGCTAGTAGTCAATTTGAAAAGTCCGGGAGCAGTGCAAGGACGCCCGTTGGCTGAGAAGAAAAGTAAGTGCTAATTACAGTTGAACAGGCAGTTTAAAAAGAGCGCCAAGAGGAAGCTAGTAGTCAATTTGAAAAGTCCGGGAGCAGAGCAAGGACGCCCGTTGGCTGAGAAGAAAAGTAAGTGCTAATTACAGTTGAACAGGCAGTTTAAAAAGGGCGCCAAGAGGAAGCTAGTAGTCCATTTGAAAAGTCCGGAAGCAGAGCAAGGACGCCCTTTGGCTGAGAAGAAAAGTAAGTGCTGATTACAGTTGAACAGGCAGTTTAAAAAGAGCGCCAAGAGGAAGCTAGTAGTCAATTTGAAAAGTCCGGGAGCAGAGCAAGGACGCCCGTTGGCTGAGAAGAAAAGTAAGTGCTAATTACAGTTGAACAGGCAGTTTAAAAAGGGCGCCAAGAGGAAGCTAGTAGTCCACTTGAAAAGTCCGGAAGCAGAGCAAGGACGCCCGTTGGCTGAGAAGAAAAGTAAGTGCTGATTACAGTTGAACAGGCAGTTTAAAAAGAGCGCCAAGAGGAAGCTAGTAGTCAATTTGAAAAGTCCGGGAGCAGAGCAAGGACGCCCGTTGGCTGAGAAGAAAAGTAAGTGCTGATTACATTTGAACAGGCAGTTTAAAAAGAGCGCCAAGAGGAAGCTAGTAGTCAATTTGAAAAGTCCGGGAGCAGAGCAAGGACGCCCGTTGGCTGAGAAGAAAAGTAAGTGCTAATTACAGTTGGACAGGCAGTTTAAAAAGAGCGCCAAGAGGAAGCTAGTAGTCAATTTGAAAAGTCCGGGAGCAGAGCAAGGACGCCCGTTGGCTGAGAAGAAAAGTAAGTGCTAATTACAGTTGAACAGGCAGTTTAGAAAGAGCGCCAAGAGGAAGCTAGTAGTCAATTTGAAAAGTCCGGGAGCAGAGCAAGGACGCCCGTTGGCTGAGAAGAAAAGTAAGTGCTAATTACAGTTGAACAGGCAGTTTAAAAAGAGCGCCAAGAGGAAGCTAGTAGTCAATTTGAAAAGTCCGGGAGCAGAGCAAGGACGCCCGTTGGCTGAGAAGAAAAGTAAGTGCTAATTACAGTTGAACAGGCAGATAAAAAGAGCGCCAAAAGGAAGCTAGTAGTCAATTTGAAAAGTCCGGGAGCAGAGCAAGGACGCCCGTTGGCTGAGAAGAAATGTAAGTGCTAATTATAGTTGAACAGACAGTTTAAAAAGGGCGCCAAGAGGAAGCTAGTAGTCCATTTGAAAAGTCCGGGAGCAGAGCAAGAACGCCCGTTGGCTGAGAAGAAAAGTAAGTGCTGATTACAGTTGAACAGGCAGTTTAAAAAGAGCGCCAAGAGGAAGCTAGTAGTCAATTTGAAAAGTCCGGGAGCAGTGCAAGGACGCCCGTTGGCTGAGAAGAAAAGTAAGTGCTAATTACAGTTGAACAGGCAGTTTAAAAAGAGCGCCAAGACGAAGCTAGTAGTCAATTTGAAAAGTCCGGGAGCAGAGCAAGGACGCCCGTTGGCTGAGAAGAAAAGTAAGTGCTAATTACAGTTGAACAGGCAGTTTAAAAAGGGCGCCAAGAGGAAGCTAGTAGTCAATTTGAAAAGTCCGGGAGCAGAGCAAGGACGCCCGTTGGCTGAGAAGAAAAGTAAGTGCTGATTACAGTTGAACAGGCAGTTTAAAAAGAGCGCCAAGAGGAAGCTATTAGTCAATTTGAAAAGTCCGGGAGCAGAGCAAGGACGCCCGTTGGCTGAGAAGAAAAGTAAGTGCTAATTACAGTTGAACAGGCAGTTTAAAAAGGGCGCCAAGAGGAAGCTAGTAGTCCATTTGAAAAGTCCGGGAGCAGAGCAAGGTCGCCCGTTGGCTGAGAAGAAAAGTAAGTGCTAATTACAGTTGAACAGGCAGATAAAAAGAGCGCCAAAAGGAAGCTAGTAGTCAATTTGAAAAGTCCGGGAGCAGAGCAAGGACGCCCGTTGGCTGAGAAGAAATGTAAGTGCTAATTATAGTTGAACAGACAGTTTAAAAAGGGCGCCAAGACGAAGCTAGTAGTCCATTTGAAAAGTCCGGGAGCAGAGCAAGAACGCCCGTTGGCTGAGAAGAAAAGTAAGTGCTGATTACAGTTGAACAGGCAGTTTAAAAAGAGCGCCAAGAGGAAGCTAGTAGTCAATTTGAAAAGTCCGGGAGCAGTGCAAGGACGCCCGTTGGCTGAGAAGAAAAGTAAGTGCTAATTACAGTTGAACAGGCAGTTTAAAAAGAGCGCCAAGAGGAAGCTAGTAGTCAATTTGAAAAGTCCGGGAGCAGAGCAAGGACGCCCGTTGGCTGAGAAGAAAAGTAAGTGCTAATTACAGTTGAACAGGCAGTTTAAAAAGGGCGCCAAGAGGAAGCTAGTAGTCCATTTGAAAAGTCCGGAAGCAGAGCAAGGACGCCCTTTGGCTGAGAAGAAAAGTAAGTGCTGATTACAGTTGAACAGGCAGTTTAAAAAGAGCGCCAAGAGGAAGCTAGTAGTCAATTTGAAAAGTCCGGGAGCAGAGCAAGGACGCCCGTTGGCTGAGAAGAAATGTAAGTGCTAATTACAGTTGAACAGGCAGATAAAAAGAGCGCCAAAAGGAAGCTAGTAGTCAATTTGAAAAGTCCGGGAGCAGAGCAAGGACGCCCGTTGGCTGAGAAGAAATGTAAGTGCTAATTACAGTTGAACAGGCAGTTTAAAAAGGGCGCCAAGAGGAAGCTAGTAGTCAATTTGAAAAGTCCGGGAGCAGAGCAAGGACGCCCGTTGGCTGAGAAGAAAAGTAAGTGCTAATTACAGTTGAACAGGCAGTTTAAAAAGGGCGCCAAGAGGAAGCTAGTAGTCCATTTGAAAAGTCCGGAAGCAGAGCAAGGACGCCCGTTGGCTGAGAAGAAAAGTAAGTGCTGATTACAGTTGAACAGGCAGTTTAAAAAGAGCGCCAAGAGGAAGCTAGTAGTCAATTTGAAAAGTCCGGGAGCAGAGCAAGGACGCCCGTTGGCTGAGAAGAAAAGTAAGTGCTGATTACATTTGAACAGGCAGTTTAAAAAGAGCGCCAAGAGGAAGCTAGTAGTCAATTTGAAAAGTCCGGGAGCAGAGCAAGGACGCCCGTTGGCTGAGAAGAAAAGTAAGTGCTAATTACAGTTGGACAGGCAGTTTAAAAAGAGCGCCAAGAGGAAGCTAGTAGTCAATTTGAAAAGTCCGGGAGCAGAGCAAGGACGCCCGTTGGCTGAGAAGAAACGTAAGTGCTAATTACAGTTGAACAGGCAGTTTAAAAAGAGCGCCAAGAGGAAGCTAGTAGTCAATTTGAAAAGTCCAGGAGCAGAGCAAGGACGCCAGTTGGCTGAGAAGAAAAGTAAGTGCTAATTACAGTTGGACAGGCAGTTTAGAAAGAGCGCCAAGAGGAAGCTAGTAGTCAATTTGAAAAGTCCGGGAGCAGAGCAAGGACGCCCGTTGGCTGAGAAGAAAAGTAAGTGCTAATTACAGTTGAACAAGCAGTTTAAAAAGAGCGCCAAGAGGAAGCTAGTAGTCAATTTGAAAAGTCCGGGAGCAGAGCAAGGACGCCCGTTGGCTGAGAAGAAAAGTAAGTGCTAATTACAGTTGAACAGGTAATTTAAAAAGAGCGCCAAGAGGAAGCTAGTAGTCAATTTGAAAAGTCCGGGAGCAGAGCAAGGACGCCCGTTGGCTGAGAAGAACAGTAAGTGCTAATTACAGTTGAACAGGCAGTTTAAAAAGAGCGCCAAGAGGAAGCTAGTAGTCAATTTGAAAAGTCCGGGAGCAGAGCAAGGACGCCCGTTGGCTGAGAAGAAAAGTAAGTGCTAATTACAGTTGAACAAACAGTTTAAAAAGAGCGCCAAGAGGAAGCTAGTAGTCAATTTGAAAAGTCCGGGAGCAGAGCAAGGACGCCCGTTGGCTGAGAAGAAAAGTAAGTGCTAATTACAGTTGAACAGGTAATTTAAAAAGAGCGCCAATAGGAAGCTAGTAGTCAATTTGAAAAGTTCGGCAGCAGAGCAAGGACGCCCGTTGGCTGAGAAGAAAAGTAAGTGCTAATTACAGTTGAACAGGTAATTTAAAAAGAGCGCCAAGAGGAAGCTAGTAGTCAATTTGAAAAGTTCGGCAGCAGAGCAAGGACGCCCGTTGGCTGAGAAGAAAAGTAAGTGCTAATTACAGTTGAACAGGCAGTTTAAAAAGAGCGCCAAGAGGAAGCTAGTAGTCAATTTGAAAAGTCCGGGAGCAGAGCAAGGACGCCCGTTGGCTGAGAAGAACAGTAAGTGCTAATTACAGTTGAACAGGCAGTTTAAAAAGAGCGCCAAGAGGAAGCTAGTAGTCAATTTGAAAAGTCCGGGAGCAGAGCAAAGAAGACCGTTGGCTGAGAAGAAAAGTGAGTGCTAATTACAGTTGAACAGGCAGTTTAAAAAGAGCGCCAAGAGGAAGCTAGTAGTCAATTTGAAAAGTCCGGGAGCAGAGCAAGGACGCCCGTTGGCTGAGAAGAAAAGTAAGTGCTAATTACAGTTGAACAGGCAGTTTAGAAAGAGCGCCAAGAGGAAGCTAGTAGTCAATTTGAAAAGTCCGGGAGCAGAGCAAGGACGCCCGTTGGCTGAGAAGAAAAGTAAGTGCTAATTACAGTTGAACAGGCAGTTTAAAAAGAGCGCCAAGAGGAAGCTAGTAGTCAATTTGAAAAGTCCGGGAGCAGAGCAAGGACGCCCGTTGGCTGAGAAGAAAAGTAAGTGCTAATTACAGTTGAACAGGCAGATAAAAAGAGCGCCAAAAGGAAGCTAGTAGTCAATTTGAAAAGTCCGGGAGCAGAGCAAGGACGCCCGTTGGCTGAGAAGAAATGTAAGTGCTAATTATAGTTGAACAGACAGTTTAAAAAGGGCGCCAAGACGAAGCTAGTAGTCCATTTGAAAAGTCCGGGAGCAGAGCAAGAACGCCCGTTGGCTGAGAAGAAAAGTAAGTGCTGATTACAGTTGAACAGGCAGTTTAAAAAGAGCGCCAAGAGGAAGCTAGTAGTCAATTTGAAAAGTCCGGGAGCAGTGCAAGGACGCCCGTTGGCTGAGAAGAAAAGTAAGTGCTAATTACAGTTGAACAGGCAGTTTAAAAAGAGCGCCAAGAGGAAGCTAGTAGTCAATTTGAAAAGTCCGGGAGCAGAGCAAGGACGCCCGTTGGCTGAGAAGAAAAGTAAGTGCTAATTACAGTTGAACAGGCAGTTTAAAAAGGGCGCCAAGAGGAAGCTAGTAGTCCATTTGAAAAGTCCGGAAGCAGAGCAAGGACGCCCTTTGGCTGAGAAGAAAAGTAAGTGCTGATTACAGTTGAACAGGCAGTTTAAAAAGAGCGCCAAGAGGAAGCTAGTAGTCAATTTGAAAAGTCCGGGAGCAGAGCAAGGACGCCCGTTGGCTGAGAAGAACAGTAAGTGCTAATTACAGTTGAACAGGCAGTTTAAAAAGAGCGCCAAGAGGAAGCTAGTAGTCAATTTGAAAAGTCCGGGAGCAGAGCAAAGAAGACCGTTGGCTGAGAAGAAAAGTGAGTGCTAATTACAGTTGAACAGGCAGTTTAAAAAGAGCGCCAAGAGGAAGCTAGTAGTCAATTTGAAAAGTCCGGGAGCAGAGCAAGGACGCCCGTTGGCTGAGAAGAAAAGTAAGTGCTAATTACAGTTGAACAGGCAGTTTAGAAAGAGCGCCAAGAGGAAGCTAGTAGTCAATTTGAAAAGTCCGGGAGCAGAGCAAGGACGCCCGTTGGCTGAGAAGAAAAGTAAGTGCTGATTACAGTTGAACAGGCAGTTTAAAAAGAGCGCCAAGAGGAAGCTAGTAGTCAATTTGAAAAGTCCGGGAGCAGAGCAAGGACGCCCGTTGGCTGAGAAGAAAAGTAAGTGCTAATTACAGTTGAACAGGCAGTTTAAAAAGGGCGCCAAGAGGAAGCTAGTAGTCCATTTGAAAAGTCCGGAAGCAGAGCAAGGACGCCCGTTGGCTGAGAAGAAAAGTAAGTGCTGATTACAGTTGAACAGGCAGTTTAAAAAGAGCGCCAAGAGGAAGCTAGTAGTCAATTTGAAAAGTCCGGGAGCAGAGCAAGGACGCCCGTTGGCTGAGAAGAAAAGTAAGTGCTGATTACATTTGAACAGGCAGTTTAAAAAGAGCGCCAAGAGGAAGCTAGTAGTCAATTTGAAAAGTCCGGGAGCAGAGCAAGGACGCCCGTTGGCTGAGAAGAAAAGTAAGTGCTAATTACAGTTGGACAGGCAGTTTAAAAAGAGCGCCAAGAGGAAGCTAGTAGTCAATTTGAAAAGTCCGGGAGCAGAGCAAGGACGCCCGTTGGCTGAGAAGAAAAGTAAGTGCTAATTACAGTTGAACAGGCAGTTTAGAAAGAGCGCCAAGAGGAAGCTAGTAGTCAATTTGAAAAGTCCGGGAGCAGAGCAAGGACGCCCGTTGGCTGAGAAGAAAAGTAAGTGCTAATTACAGTTGAACAGGCAGTTTAAAAAGAGCGCCAAGAGGAAGCTAGTAGTCAATTTGAAAAGTCCGGGAGCAGAGCAAGGACGCCCGTTGGCTGAGAAGAAAAGTAAGTGCTAATTACAGTTGAACAGGCAGATAAAAAGAGCGCCAAAAGGAAGCTAGTAGTCAATTTGAAAAGTCCGGGAGCAGAGCAAGGACGCCCGTTGGCTGAGAAGAAATGTAAGTGCTAATTATAGTTGAACAGACAGTTTAAAAAGGGCGCCAAGAGGAAGCTAGTAGTCCATTTGAAAAGTCCGGGAGCAGAGCAAGAACGCCCGTTGGCTGAGAAGAAAAGTAAGTGCTGATTACAGTTGAACAGGCAGTTTAAAAAGAGCGCCAAGAGGAAGCTAGTAGTCAATTTGAAAAGTCCGGGAGCAGTGCAAGGACGCCCGTTGGCTGAGAAGAAAAGTAAGTGCTAATTACAGTTGAACAGGCAGTTTAAAAAGAGCGCCAAGAGGAAGCTAGTAGTCAATTTGAAAAGTCCGGGAGCAGAGCAAGGACGCCCGTTGGCTGAGAAGAAAAGTAAGTGCTAATTACAGTTGAACAGGCAGTTTAAAAAGGGCGCCAAGAGGAAGCTAGTAGTCAATTTGAAAAGTCCGGGAGCAGAGCAAGGACGCCCGTTGGCTGAGAAGAAAAGTAAGTGCTGATTACAGTTGAACAGGCAGTTTAAAAAGAGCGCCAAGAGGAAGCTATTAGTCAATTTGAAAAGTCCGGGAGCAGAGCAAGGACGCCCGTTGGCTGAGAAGAAAAGTAAGTGCTAATTACAGTTGAACAGGCAGTTTAAAAAGGGCGCCAAGAGGAAGCTAGTAGTCCATTTGAAAAGTCCGGGAGCAGAGCAAGGTCGCCCGTTGGCTGAGAAGAAAAGTAAGTGCTAATTACAGTTGAACAGGCAGATAAAAAGAGCGCCAAAAGGAAGATAGTAGTCAATTTGAAAAGTCCGGGAGCAGAGCAAGGACGCCCGTTGGCTGAGAAGAAATGTAAGTGCTAATTATAGTTGAACAGACAGTTTAAAAAGGGCGCCAAGACGAAGCTAGTAGTCCATTTGAAAAGTCCGGGAGCAGAGCAAGAACGCCCGTTGGCTGAGAAGAAAAGTAAGTGCTGATTACAGTTGAACAGGCAGTTTAAAAAGAGCGCCAAGAGGAAGCTAGTAGTCAATTTGAAAAGTCCGGGAGCAGTGCAAGGACGCCCGTTGGCTGAGAAGAAAAGTAAGTGCTAATTACAGTTGAACAGGCAGTTTAAAAAGAGCGCCAAGAGGAAGCTAGTAGTCAATTTGAAAAGTCCGGGAGCAGAGCAAGGACGCCCGTTGGCTGAGAAGAAAAGTAAGTGCTAATTACAGTTGAACAGGCAGTTTAAAAAGGGCGCCAAGAGGAAGCTAGTAGTCCATTTGAAAAGTCCGGAAGCAGAGCAAGGACGCCCTTTGGCTGAGAAGAAAAGTAAGTGCTGATTACAGTTGAACAGGCAGTTTAAAAAGAGCGCCAAGAGGAAGCTAGTAGTCAATTTGAAAAGTCCGGGAGCAGAGCAAGGACGCCCGTTGGCTGAGAAGAAATGTAAGTGCTAATTACAGTTGAACAGGCAGATAAAAAGAGCGCCAAAAGGAAGCTAGTAGTCAATTTGAAAAGTCCGGGAGCAGAGCAAGGACGCCCGTTGGCTGAGAAGAAATGTAAGTGCTAATTACAGTTGAACAGGCAGTTTAAAAAGGGCGCCAAGAGGAAGCTAGTAGTCAATTTGAAAAGTCCGGGAGCAGAGCAAGGACGCCCGTTGGCTGAGAAGAAAAGTAAGTGCTAATTACAGTTGAACAGGCAGTTTAAAAAGGGCGCCAAGAGGAAGCTAGTAGTCCATTTGAAAAGTCCGGAAGCAGAGCAAGGACGCCCGTTGGCTGAGAAGAAAAGTAAGTGCTGATTACAGTTGAACAGGCAGTTTAAAAAGAGCGCCAAGAGGAAGCTAGTAGTCAATTTGAAAAGTCCGGGAGCAGAGCAAGGACGCCCGTTGGCTGAGAAGAAAAGTAAGTGCTGATTACATTTGAACAGGCAGTTTAAAAAGAGCGCCAAGAGGAAGCTAGTAGTCAATTTGAAAAGTCCGGGAGCAGAGCAAGGACGCCCGTTGGCTGAGAAGAAAAGTAAGTGCTAATTACAGTTGGACAGGCAGTTTAAAAAGAGCGCCAAGAGGAAGCTAGTAGTCAATTTGAAAAGTCCGGGAGCAGAGCAAGGACGCCCGTTGGCTGAGAAGAAAAGTAAGTGCTAATTACAGTTGAACAGGCAGTTTAGAAAGAGCGCCAAGAGGAAGCTAGTAGTCAATTTGAAAAGTCCGGGAGCAGAGCAAGGACGCCCGTTGGCTGAGAAGAAAAGTAAGTGCTAATTACAGTTGAACAGGCAGTTTAAAAAGAGCGCCAAGAGGAAGCTAGTAGTCAATTTGAAAAGTCCGGGAGCAGAGCAAGGACGCCCGTTGGCTGAGAAGAAAAGTAAGTGCTAATTACAGTTGAACAGGCAGATAAAAAGAGCGCCAAAAGGAAGCTAGTAGTCAATTTGAAAAGTCCGGGAGCAGAGCAAGGACGCCCGTTGGCTGAGAAGAACAGTAAGTGCTAATTACAGTTGAACAGGCAGTTTAAAAAGAGCGCCAAGAGGAAGCTAGTAGTCAATTTGAAAAGTCCGGGAGCAGAGCAAAGAAGACCGTTGGCTGAGAAGAAAAGTGAGTGCTAATTACAGTTGAACAGGCAGTTTAAAAAGAGCGCCAAGAGGAAGCTAGTAGTCAATTTGAAAAGTCCGGGAGCAGAGCAAGGACGCCCGTTGGCTGAGAAGAAAAGTAAGTGCTAATTACAGTTGAACAGGCAGTTTAGAAAGAGCGCCAAGAGGAAGCTAGTAGTCAATTTGAAAAGTCCGGGAGCAGAGCAAGGACGCCCGTTGGCTGAGAAGAAAAGTAAGTGCTAATTACAGTTGAACAGGCAGTTTAAAAAGAGCGCCAAGAGGAAGCTAGTAGTCAATTTGAAAAGTCCGGGAGCAGAGCAAGGACGCCCGTTGGCTGAGAAGAAAAGTAAGTGCTAATTACAGTTGAACAGGCAGATAAAAAGAGCGCCAAAAGGAAGCTAGTAGTCAATTTGAAAAGTCCGGGAGCAGAGCAAGGACGCCCGTTGGCTGAGAAGAAATGTAAGTGCTAATTATAGTTGAACAGACAGTTTAAAAAGGGCGCCAAGACGAAGCTAGTAGTCCATTTGAAAAGTCCGGGAGCAGAGCAAGAACGCCCGTTGGCTGAGAAGAAAAGTAAGTGCTGATTACAGTTGAACAGGCAGTTTAAAAAGAGCGCCAAGAGGAAGCTAGTAGTCAATTTGAAAAGTCCGGGAGCAGTGCAAGGACGCCCGTTGGCTGAGAAGAAAAGTAAGTGCTAATTACAGTTGAACAGGCAGTTTAAAAAGAGCGCCAAGAGGAAGCTAGTAGTCAATTTGAAAAGTCCGGGAGCAGAGCAAGGACGCCCGTTGGCTGAGAAGAAAAGTAAGTGCTAATTACAGTTGAACAGGCAGTTTAAAAAGGGCGCCAAGAGGAAGCTAGTAGTCCATTTGAAAAGTCCGGAAGCAGAGCAAGGACGCCCTTTGGCTGAGAAGAAAAGTAAGTGCTGATTACAGTTGAACAGGCAGTTTAAAAAGAGCGCCAAGAGGAAGCTAGTAGTCAATTTGAAAAGTCCGGGAGCAGAGCAAGGACGCCCGTTGGCTGAGAAGAAAAGTAAGTGCTAATTACAGTTGAACAGGCAGTTTAAAAAGAGCGCCAAGAGGAAGCTAGTAGTCAATTTGAAAAGTCCGGGAGCAGAGCAAGGACGCCCGTTGGCTGAGAAGAAAAGTAAGTGCTAATTACAGTTGAACAGGCAGTTTAAAAAGGGCGCCAAGAGGAAGCTAGTAGTCCATTTGAAAAGTCCGGAAGCAGAGCAAGGACGCCCGTTGGCTGAGAAGAAAAGTAAGTGCTGATTACAGTTGAACAGGCAGTTTAAAAAGAGCGCCAAGAGGAAGCTAGTAGTCAATTTGAAAAGTCCGGGAGCAGAGCAAGGACGCCCGTTGGCTGAGAAGAAAAGTAAGTGCTGATTACATTTGAACAGGCAGTTTAAAAAGAGCGCCAAGAGGAAGCTAGTAGTCAATTTGAAAAGTCCGGGAGCAGAGCAAGGACGCCCGTTGGCTGTGAAGAAAAGTAAGTGCTAATTACAGTTGGACAGGCAGTTTAAAAAGAGCGCCAAGAGGAAGCTAGTAGTCAATTTGAAAAGTCCGGGAGCAGAGCAAGGACGCCCGTTGGCTGAGAAGAAAAGTAAGTGCTAATTACAGTTGAACAGGCAGTTTAGAAAGAGCGCCAAGAGGAAGCTAGTAGTCAATTTGAAAAGTCCGGGAGCAGAGCAAGGACGCCCGTTGGCTGAGAAGAAAAGTAAGTGCTAATTACAGTTGAACAGGCAGTTTAAAAAGAGCGCCAAGAGGAAGCTAGTAGTCAATTTGAAAAGTCCGGGAGCAGAGCAAGGACGCCCGTTGGCTGAGAAGAAAAGTAAGTGCTAATTACAGTTGAACAGGCAGATAAAAAGAGCGCCAAAAGGAAGCTAGTAGTCAATTTGAAAAGTCCGGGAGCAGAGCAAGGACGCCCGTTGGCTGAGAAGAAATGTAAGTGCTAATTATAGTTGAACAGACAGTTTAAAAAGGGCGCCAAGAGGAAGCTAGTAGTCCATTTGAAAAGTCCGGGAGCAGAGCAAGAACGCCCGTTGGCTGAGAAGAAAAGTAAGTGCTGATTACAGTTGAACAGGCAGTTTAAAAAGAGCGCCAAGAGGAAGCTAGTAGTCAATTTGAAAAGTCCGGGAGCAGTGCAAGGACGCCCGTTGGCTGAGAAGAAAAGTAAGTGCTAATTACAGTTGAACAGGCAGTTTAAAAAGAGCGCCAAGAGGAAGCTAGTAGTCAATTTGAAAAGTCCGGGAGCAGAGCAAGGACGCCCGTTGGCTGAGAAGAAAAGTAAGTGCTAATTACAGTTGAACAGGCAGTTTAAAAAGGGCGCCAAGAGGAAGCTAGTAGTCCATTTGAAAAGTCCGGAAGCAGAGCAAGGACGCCCGTTGGCTGAGAAGAAAAGTAAGTGCTGATTACAGTTGAACAGGCAGTTTAAAAAGAGCGCCAAGAGGATGCTAGTAGTCATTTGAAAAGTCCGGGAGCAGAGCAAGGACGCCCGTTGGCTGAGAAGAAAAGTAAGTGCTAATTACAGTTGAACAGGCAGTTTAAAAAGAGCGCAAAGAGGAAGCTAGTAGTCAATTTGAAAAGTCCGGAAGCAGAGCAAGGACGCCCGTTGGCTGAGAAGAAAAGTAAGTGCTAATTACAGTTGAACAGGCAGTTTAAAAAGAGCGCCAAGAGGAAGCTAGTAGTCAATTTGAAAAGTCCGGGAGCAGAGCAAGGACGCCCGTTGGCTGAGAAGAAAAGTAAGTGCTGATTACAGTTGAACAGGCAGTTTAAAAAGAGCGCCAAGAGGAAGCTATTAGTCAATTTGAAAAGTCCGGGAGCAGAGCAAGGACGCCCGTTGGCTGAGAAGAAAAGTAAGTGCTAATTACAGTTGAACAGGCAGTTTAAAAAGGGCGCCAAGAGGAAGCTAGTAGTCCATTTGAAAAGTCCGGGAGCAGAGCAAGGTCGCCCGTTGGCTGAGAAGAAAAGTAAGTGCTAATTACAGTTGAACAGGCAGATAAAAAGAGCGCCAAAAGGAAGCTAGTAGTCAATTTGAAAAGTCCGGGAGCAGTGCAAGGACGCCCGTTGGCTGAGAAGAAAAGTAAGTGCTAATTACAGTTGAACAGGCAGTTTAAAAAGAGCGCCAAGAGGAAGCTAGTAGTCAATTTGAAAAGTCCGGGAGCAGAGCAAGGACGCCCGTTGGCTGAGAAGAAAAGTAAGTGCTAATTACAGTTGAACAGGCAGTTTAAAAAGGGCGCCAAGAGGAAGCTAGTAGTCCATTTGAAAAGTCCGGAAGCAGAGCAAGGACGCCCTTTGGCTGAGAAGAAAAGTAAGTGCTGATTACAGTTGAACAGGCAGTTTAAAAAGAGCGCCAAGAGGAAGCTAGTAGTCAATTTGAAAAGTCCGGGAGCAGAGCAAGGACGCCCGTTGGCTGAGAAGAAATGTAAGTGCTAATTACAGTTGAACAGGCAGATAAAAAGAGCGCCAAAAGGAAGCTAGTAGTCAATTTGAAAAGTCCGGGAGCAGAGCAAGGACGCCCGTTGGCTGAGAAGAAATGTAAGTGCTAATTACAGTTGAACAGGCAGTTTAAAAAGGGCGCCAAGAGGAAGCTAGTAGTCAATTTGAAAAGTCCGGGAGCAGAGCAAGGACGCCCGTTGGCTGAGAAGAAAAGTAAGTGCTAATTACAGTTGAACAGGCAGTTTAAAAAGGGCGCCAAGAGGAAGCTAGTAGTCCATTTGAAAAGTCCGGAAGCAGAGCAAGGAAGCCCGTTGGCTGAGAAGAAAAGTAAGTGCTGATTACAGTTGAACAGGCAGTTTAAAAAGAGCGCCAAGAGGAAGCTAGTAGTCAATTTGAAAAGTCCGGGAGCAGAGCAAGGACGCCCGTTGGCTGAGAAGAAAAGTAAGTGCTGATTACATTTGAACAGGCAGTTTAAAAAGAGCGCCAAGAGGAAGCTAGTAGTCAATTTGAAAAGTCCGGGAGCAGAGCAAGGACGCCCGTTGGCTGAGAAGAAAAGTAAGTGCTAATTACAGTTGGACAGGCAGTTTAAAAAGAGCGCCAAGAGGAAGCTAGTAGTCAATTTGAAAAGTCCGGGAGCAGAGCAAGGACGCCCGTTGGCTGAGAAGAAAAGTAAGTGCTAATTACAGTTGAACAGGCAGTTTAGAAAGAGCGCCAAGAGGAAGCTAGTAGTCAATTTGAAAAGTCCGGGAGCAGAGCAAGGACGCCCGTTGGCTGAGAAGAAAAGTAAGTGCTAATTACAGTTGAACAGGCAGTTTAAAAAGAGCGCCAAGAGGAAGCTAGTAGTCAATTTGAAAAGTCCGGGAGCAGAGCAAGGACGCCCGTTGGCTGAGAAGAAAAGTAAGTGCTAATTACAGTTGAACAGGCAGATAAAAAGAGCGCCAAAAGGAAGCTAGTAGTCAATTTGAAAAGTCCGGGAGCAGAGCAAGGACGCCCGTTGGCTGAGAAGAAATGTAAGTGCTAATTATAGTTGAACAGACAGTTTAAAAAGGGCGCCAAGAGGAAGCTAGTAGTCCATTTGAAAAGTCCGGGAGCAGAGCAAGAACGCCCGTTGGCTGAGAAGAAAAGTAAGTGCTGATTACAGTTGAACAGGCAGTTTAAAAAGAGCGCCAAGAGGAAGCTAGTAGTCAATTTGAAAAGTCCGGGAGCAGTGCAAGGACGCCCGTTGGCTGAGAAGAAAAGTAAGTGCTAATTACAGTTGAACAGGCAGTTTAAAAAGAGCGCCAAGAGGAAGCTAGTAGTCAATTTGAAAAGTCCGGGAGCAGAGGAAGGACGCCCGTTGGCTGAGAAGAAAAGTAAGTGCTAATTACAGTTGAACAGGCAGTTTAAAAAGGGCGCCAAGAGGAAGCTAGTAGTCCATTTGAAAAGTCCGGAAGCAGAGCAAGGACGCCCGTTGGCTGAGAAGAAAAGTAAGTGCTGATTACAGTTGAACAGGCAGTTTAAAAAGAGCGCCAAGAGGATGCTAGTAGTCATTTGAAAAGTCCGGGAGCAGAGCAAGGACGCCCGTTGGCTGAGAAGAAAAGTAAGTGCTAATTACAGTTGAACAGGCAGTTTAAAAAGAGCGCAAAGAGGAAGCTAGTAGTCAATTTGAAAAGTCCGGAAGCAGAGCAAGGACGCCCGTTGGCTGAGAAGAAAAGTAAGTGCTAATTACAGTTGAACAGGCAGTTTAAAAAGAGCGCCAAGAGGAAGCTAGTAGTCAATTTGAAAAGTCCGGGAGCAGAGCAAGGACGCCCGTTGGCTGAGAAGAAAAGTAAGTGCTGATTACAGTTGAACAGGCAGTTTAAAAAGAGCGCCAAGAGGAAGCTATTAGTCAATTTGAAAAGTCCGGGAGCAGAGCAAGGACGCCCGTTGGCTGAGAAGAAAAGTAAGTGCTAATTACAGTTGAACAGGCAGTTTAAAAAGGGCGCCAAGAGGAAGCTAGTAGTCCATTTGAAAAGTCCGGGAGCAGAGCAAGGACGCCCATTGGCTGAGAAGAAAAGTAAGTGCTGATTACAGTTGAACAGGCAGTTTAAAAAGAGCGCCAAGAGGAAGCTAGTAGTCAATTTGAAAAGTCCGGGAGCAGAGCAAGGACGCCCGTTGGCTGAGAAGAAAAGTAAGTGCTAATTACAGTTGAACAGGCAGTTTAAAAAGAGCGCCAAGAGGATGCTAGTAGTCATTTGAAAAGTCCGGGAGCAGAGCAAGGACGCCCGTTGGCTGAGAAGAAATGTAAGTGCTAATTACAGTTGAACAGGCAGTTTAAAAAGAGCGCCAAGAGGAAGCTAGTAGTCAATTTGAAAAGTCCGGGAGCAGAGCAAGGACGCCTGTTGGCTGAGAAGAAAAGTAAGTGCTAATTACAGTTGAACAGGCAGTATAAAAAGAGCGCCAAGAGGAAGCTAGTAGTCAATTTGAAAAGTCCGGGAGCAGAGCAAGGACGCCCGTTGGCTGAGAAGAAAAGTAAGTGCTGATTACAGTTGAACAGGCAGTTTAAAAAGAGCGCCAAGAGGAAGCTAGTAGTCAATTTGAAAAGTCCGGGAGCAGAGCAAGGACGCCCGTTGGCTGAGAAGAAAAGTAAGTGCTAATTACAGTTGAACAGGCAGTTTAAAAAGAGCGCCAAGAGGAAGCTATTAGTCAATTTGAAAAGTCCGGGAGCAGAGCAAGGACGCCCGTTGGCTGAGAAGAAAAGTAAGTGCTAATTACAGTTGAACAGGCAGTTTAAAAAGAGCGCCAAGAGGATGCTAGTAGTCATTTGAAAAGTCCGGGAGCAGAGCAAGGACGCCCGTTGGCTGAGAAGAAAAGTAAGTGCTAATTACAGTTGAACAGGCAGTTTAAAAAGAGCGCAAAGAGGAAGCTAGTAGTCAATTTGAAAAGTCCGGAAGCAGAGCAAGGACGCCCGTTGGCTGAGAAGAAAAGTAAGTGCTAATTACAGTTGAACAGGCAGTTTAAAAAGAGCGCCAAGAGGAAGCTAGTAGTCAATTTGAAAAGTCCGGGAGCAGAGCAAGGACGCCCGTTGGCTGAGAAGAAAAGTAAGTGCTGATTACAGTTGAACAGGCAGTTTAAAAAGAGCGCCAAGAGGAAGCTAGTAGTCAATTTGAAAAGTCCGGGAGCAGAGCAAGGACGCCCGTTGGCTGAGAAGAAAAGTAAGTGCTAATTACAGTTGAACAGGCAGTTTAAAAAGAGCGCCAAGAGGAAGCTATTAGTCAATTTGAAAAGTCCGGGAGCAGAGCAAGGACGCCCGTTGGCTGAGAAGAAAAGTAAGTGCTAATTACAGTTGAACAGGCAGTTTAAAAAGAGCGCCAAGAGGATGCTGGTAGTCATTTGAAAAGTCCGGGAGCAGAGCAAGGACGCCCGTTGGCTGAGAAGAAAAGTAAGTGCTAATTACAGTTGAACAGGCAGTTTAAAAAGAGCGCAAAGAGGAAGCTAATAGTCAATTTGAAAAGTCCGGAAGCAGAGCAAGGACGCCCGTTGGCTGAGAAGAAAAGTAAGTGCTAATTACAGTTGAACAGGCAGTTTAAAAAGAGCGCCAAGAGGAAGCTAGTAGTCAATTTGAAAAGTCCGGGAGCAGAGCAAGGACGCCCGTTGGCTGAGAAGAAAAGTAAGTGCTGATTACAGTTGAACAGGCAGTTTAAAAAGAGCGCCAAGAGGAAGCTAGTAGTCAATTTGAAAAGTCCGGGAGCAGAGCAAGGACGCCCGTTGGCTGAGAAGAAATGTAAGTGCTAATTACAGTTGAACAGGCAGTTTAAAAAGAGCGCCAAGAGGAAGCTAGTAGTCAATTTGAAAAGTCCGGGAGCAGAGCAAGAACGCCCGTTGGCTGAGAAGAAATGTAAGTTCTAATTACAGTTGAACAGGCAGGTTAAAAAGAGCGCCAAGAGGAAGCTAGTAGTCAATTTGAAAAGTCCGGGAGCAGAGCAAGGACGCCCGTTGGCTGAGAAGAAAAGTAAGTGCTGATTACAGTTGAACAGGCAGTTTAAAAAGAGCGCCAAGAGGAAGCTAGTAGTCAATTTGAAAAGTCCGGGAGCAGAGCAAGGACGCCCGTTGGCTGAGAAGAAATGTAAGTGCTAATTACAGTTGAACAGGCAGTTTAAAAAGAGCGCGAAGAGGAAGCTAGTAGTCAATTTGAAAAGTCCGGGAGCAGAGCAAGGACGCCCGTTGGCTGAGAAGAAAAATAAGTGCTAATTACAGTTGAACAGGCAGTTTAAAAAGAGCGCCAAGAGGAAGCTAGTAGTCAATTTGAAAAGTCCGGGAGCAGAGCAAGGACGCCCGTTGGCTGAGAAGAAAAGTAAGTGCTAATTACAGTTGAACAGGCAGTTTAAAAAGAGCGCCAAGAGGATGCTAGTAGTCATTTGAAAAGTCCGGGAGCAGAGCAAGGACGCCCGTTGGCTGAGAAGAAATGTAAGTTCTAATTACAGTTGAACAGGCAGTTTAAAAAGAGCGCCAAGAGGAAGCTAATAGTCAATTTGAAAAGTCCGGGAGCAGAGCAAGGACGCCCGTTGGCTGAGAAGAAAAGTAAGTGCTAATTACAGTTGAACAGGCAGTTTAAAAAGAGCGCAAAAGAGGAAGCTAGTAGTCAATTTGAAAAGTCCGGGAGCAGAGCAAGGACGCCCGTTGGCTGAGAAGAAATGTAAGTGCTAATTACAGTTGAACAGGCAGTTTAAAAAGAGCGCCAAGAGGAAGCTAGTAGTCAATTTGAAAAGTCCGGGAGCAGAGCAAGGACGCCTGTTGGCTGAGAAGAAAAGTAAGTGCTAATTACAGTTGAACAGGCAGTATAAAAAGAGCGCCAAGAGGAAGCTAGTAGTCAATTTGAAAAGTCCGGGAGCAGAGCAAGGACGCCCGTTGGCTGAGAAGAAAAGTAAGTGCTGATTACAGTTGAACAGGCAGTTTAAAAAGAGCGCCAAGAGGAAGCTAGTAGTCAATTTGAAAAGTCCGGGAGCAGAGCAAGGACGCCCGTTGGCTGAGAAGAAAAGTAAGTGCTAATTACAGTTGAACAGGCAGTTTAAAAAGAGCGCCAAGAGGAAGCTATTAGTCAATTTGAAAAGTCCGGGAGCAGAGCAAGGACGCCCGTTGGCTGAGAAGAAAAGTAAGTGCTAATTACAGTTGAACAGGCAGTTTAAAAAGAGCGCCAAGAGGATGCTAGTAGTCATTTGAAAAGTCCGGGAGCAGAGCAAGGACGCCCGTTGGCTGAGAAGAAAAGTAAGTGCTAATTACAGTTGAACAGGCAGTTTAAAAAGAGCGCAAAGAGGAAGCTAGTAGTCAATTTGAAAAGTCCGGAAGCAGAGCAAGGACGCCCGTTGGCTGAGAAGAAAAGTAAGTGCTAATTACAGTTGAACAGGCAGTTTAAAAAGAGCGCCAAGAGGAAGCTAGTAGTCAATTTGAAAAGTCCGGGAGCAGAGCAAGGACGCCCGTTGGCTGAGAAGAAAAGTAAGTGCTGATTACAGTTGAACAGGCAGTTTAAAAAGAGCGCCAAGAGGAAGCTAGTAGTCAATTTGAAAAGTCCGGGAGCAGAGCAAGGACGCCCGTTGGCTGAGAAGAAAAGTAAGTGCTAATTACAGTTGAACAGGCAGTTTAAAAAGAGCGCCAAGAGGAAGCTATTAGTCAATTTGAAAAGTCCGGGAGCAGAGCAAGGACGCCCGTTGGCTGAGAAGAAAAGTAAGTGCTAATTACAGTTGAACAGGCAGTTTAAAAAGAGCGCCAAGAGGATGCTGGTAGTCATTTGAAAAGTCCGGGAGCAGAGCAAGGACGCCCGTTGGCTGAGAAGAAAAGTAAGTGCTAATTACAGTTGAACAGGCAGTTTAAAAAGAGCGCAAAGAGGAAGCTAATAGTCAATTTGAAAAGTCCGGAAGCAGAGCAAGGACGCCCGTTGGCTGAGAAGAAAAGTAAGTGCTAATTACAGTTGAACAGGCAGTTTAAAAAGAGCGCCAAGAGGAAGCTAGTAGTCAATTTGAAAAGTCCGGGAGCAGAGCAAGGACGCCCGTTGGCTGAGAAGAAAAGTAAGTGCTGATTACAGTTGAACAGGCAGTTTAAAAAGAGCGCCAAGAGGAAGCTAGTAGTCAATTTGAAAAGTCCGGGAGCAGAGCAAGGACGCCCGTTGGCTGAGAAGAAATGTAAGTGCTAATTACAGTTGAACAGGCAGTTTAAAAAGAGCGCCAAGAGGAAGCTAGTAGTCAATTTGAAAAGTCCGGGAGCAGAGCAAGAACGCCCGTTGGCTGAGAAGAAATGTAAGTTCTAATTACAGTTGAACAGGCAGGTTAAAAAGAGCGCCAAGAGGAAGCTAGTAGTCAATTTGAAAAGTCCGGGAGCAGAGCAAGGACGCCCGTTGGCTGAGAAGAAAAGTAAGTGCTGATTACAGTTGAACAGGCAGTTTAAAAAGAGCGCCAAGAGGAAGCTAGTAGTCAATTTGAAAAGTCCGGGAGCAGAGCAAGGACGCCCGTTGGCTGAGAAGAAATGTAAGTGCTAATTACAGTTGAACAGGCAGTTTAAAAAGAGCGCGAAGAGGAAGCTAGTAGTCAATTTGAAAAGTCCGGGAGCAGAGCAAGGACGCCCGTTGGCTGAGAAGAAAAATAAGTGCTAATTACAGTTGAACAGGCAGTTTAAAAAGAGCGCCAAGAGGAAGCTAGTAGTCAATTTGAAAAGTCCGGGAGCAGAGCAAGGACGCCCGTTGGCTGAGAAGAAAAGTAAGTGCTAATTACAGTTGAACAGGCAGTTTAAAAAGAGCGCCAAGAGGATGCTAGTAGTCATTTGAAAAGTCCGGGAGCAGAGCAAGGACGCCCGTTGGCTGAGAAGAAATGTAAGTTCTAATTACAGTTGAACAGGCAGTTTAAAAAGAGCGCCAAGAGGAAGCTAATAGTCAATTTGAAAAGTCCGGGAGCAGAGCAAGGACGCCCGTTGGCTGAGAAGAAAAGTAAGTGCTAATTACAGTTGAACAGGCAGTTTAAAAAGAGCGCAAAAGAGGAAGCTAGTAGTCAATTTGAAAAGTCCGGGAGCAGAGCAAGGACGCCCGTTGGCTGAGAAGAAATGTAAGTGCTAATTACAGTTGAACAGGCAGTTTAAAAAGAGCGCGAAGAGGAACCTAGTAGTCAATTTGAAAAGTCCGGGAGCAGAGCAAGGACGCCCGTTGGCTGAGAAGAAAAATAAGTGCTAATTACAGTTGAACAGGCAGTTTTAAAAGATCGCCAAGAGGAAGCTAGTAGTCAATTTGAAAAGTCCGGGAGCAGAGCAAGGACACCCGTTGGCTGAGAAGAAAAGTAAGTGCTAATTACAGTTGAACAGGCAGTTTAAAAAGAGCGGCAAGAGGAAGCTAGTAGTCAATTTGAAAAGTCCGGGAGCAGAGCAAGGACGCCCGTTGGCTGAGAAGAAAAGTAGGTGCTAATTACAGTTGAACAGGCAGTTTAAAAAGAGCGCCAAGAGGATGCTAGTAGTCATTTGAAAAGTCCGGGAGCAGAGCAAGGACGCCCGTTGGCTGAGAAGAAATGTAAGTTCTAATTACAGTTGAACAGGCAGTTTAAAAAGAGCGCCAAGAGGAAGCTAATAGTCAATTTGAAAAGTCCGGGAGCAGAGCAAGGACGCCCGTTGGCTGAGAAGAAAAGTAAGTGCTAATTACAGTTGAACAGGCAGTTTAAAAAGAGCGCAAAGAGGAAGCTAGTAGTCAATTTGAAAAGTCCGGAAGCAGAGCAAGGACGCCCGTTGGCTGAGAAGAAAAGTAAGTGCTAATTACAGTTGAACAGGCAGTTTAAAAAGAGCGCCAAGAGGAAGCTAGTAGTCAATTTGAAAAGTCCGGGAGCAGAGCAAGGACGCCCGTTGGCTGAGAAGAAAAATAAGTGCTAATTACAGTTGAACAGGCAGTTTAAAAAGATCGCCAAGAGGAAGCTAGTAGTCAATTTGAAAAGTCCGGGAGCAGAGCAAGGACACCCGTTGGCTGAGAAGAAAAGTAAGTGCTAATTACAGTTGAACAGGCAGTTTAAAAAGAGCGGCAAGAGGAAGCTAGTAGTCAATTTGAAAAGTCCGGGAGCAGAGCAAGGACGCCCGTTGGCTGAGAAGAAAAATAAGTGCTAATTACAGTTGAACAGGCAGTTTAAAAAGAGCGCCAAGAGGAAGCTAGTAGTCAATTTGAAAAGTCCGGGAGCAGAGCAAGGACGCCCGTTGGCTGAGAAGAAAAGTAAGTGCTAATTACAGTTGAACAGGCAGTTTAAAAAGGGCGCCAAGAGGAAGCTAGTAGTCCATTTGAAAAGTCCGGGAGCAGAGCAAGAACGCCCGTTGGCTGAGAAGAAAAGTAAGTGCTGATTACAGTTGAACAGGCAGTTTAAAAAGAGCGCCAAGAGGAAGCTAGTAGTCAATTTGAAAAGTCCGGGAGCAGAGCAAGGACGCCCGTTGGCTGAGAAGAAAAGTAAGTGGTGATTACATTTGAACAGGCAGTTTAAAAAGAGCGCCAAGAGGAAGCTAGTAGTCAATTTGAAAAGTCCGGGAGCAGAGCAAGGACGCCCGTTGGCTGAGAAGAAAAGTAAGTGCTAATTACAGTTGAACAGGCAGTTTAAAAAGGGCGCCAAGAGGAAGCTAGTAGTCCATTTGAAAAGTCCGGGAGCAGAGCAAGAACGCCCGTTGGCTGAGAAGAAAAGTAAGTGCTGATTACAGTTGAACAACCAGTTTAAAAAGAGCGCCAAGAGGAAGCTAGTAGTCAATTTGAAAAGTCCGGGAGCAGAGCAAGGACGCCCGTTGGCTGAGAAGAAAAGTAAGTGGTGATTACATTTGAACAGGCAGTTTAAAAAGAGCGCCAAGAGGAAGCTAGTAGTCAATTTGAAAAGTCCGGGAGCAGAGCAAGGACGCCCGTTGGCTGAGAAGAAAAGTAAGTGCTAATTACAGTTGAACAGGCAGTTTAAAAAGAGCGGCAAGAGGAAGCTAGTAGTCAATTTGAAAAGTCCGGGAGCAGAGCAAGGACGCCCGTTGGCTGAGAAGAAAAGTAAGTGCTGATTACAGTTGAACAGGCAGTTTAAAAAGAGCGCCAAGAGGATGCTAGTAGTCATTTGAAAAGTCCGGGAGCAGAGCAAGGACGCCCGTTGGCTGAGAAGAAATGTAAGTTCTAATTACAGTTGAACAGGCAGTTTAAAAAGAGCGCCAAGAGGAAGCTAGTAGTCAATTTGAAAAGTCCGGGAGCAGAGCAAGGACGCCCGTTGGCTGAGAAGAAAAGTAAGTGCTGATTACAGTTGAACAGGCAGTTTAAAAAGAGCGCCAAGAGGAAGCTAGTAGTCAATTTGAAAAGTCCGGGAGCAGAGCAAGGACGCCCGTTGGCTGAGAAGAAATGTAAGTGCTAATTACAGTTGAACAGGCAGTTTAAAAAGAGCGCGAAGAGGAAGCTAGTAGTCAATTTGAAAAGTCCGGGAGCAGAGCAAGGACGCCCGTTGGCTGAGAAGAAAAATAAGTGCTAATTACAGTTGAACAGGCAGTTTAAAAAGAGCGCCAAGAGGAAGCTAGTAGTCAATTTGAAAAGTCCGGGAGCAGAGCAAGGACGCCGGTTGGCTGAGAAGAAAAGTAAGTGCTAATTACAGTTGAACAGGCAGTTTAAAAAGAGCGCCAAGAGGATGCTAGTAGTCATTTGAAATGTCCGGGAGCAGAGCAAGGACGCCCGTTGGCTGAGAAGAAATGTAAGTTCTAATTACAGTTGAACAGGCAGTTTAAAAAGAGCGCCAAAAGGAAGCTAATAGTCAATTTGAAAAGTCCGGGAGCAGAGCAAGGACGCCCGTTGGCTGAGAAGAAAAGTAAGTGCTAATTACAGTTGAACAGGCAGTTTAAAAAGAGCGCAAAAGAGGAAGCTAGTAGTCAATTTGAAAAGTCCGGGAGCAGAGCAAGGACGCCCGTTGGCTGAGAAGAAATGTAAGTGCTAATTACAGTTGAACAGGCAGTTTAAAAAGAGCGCGAAGAGGAACCTAGTAGTCAATTTGAAAAGTCCGGGAGCAGAGCAAGGACGCCCGTTGGCTGAGAAGAAAAATAAGTGCTAATTACAGTTGAACAGGCAGTTTAAAAAGATCGCCAAGAGGAAGCTAGTAGTCAATTTGAAAAGTCCGGGAGCAGAGCAAGGACACCCGTTGGCTGAGAAGAAAAGTAAGTGCTAATTACAGTTGAACAGGCAGTTTAAAAATAGCGGCAAGAGGAAGCTAGTAGTCAATTTGAAAAGTCCGGGAGCAGAGCAAGGACGCCCGTTGGCTGAGAAGAAAAGTAGGTGCTAATTACAGTTGAACAGGCAGTTTAAAAAGAGCGCCAAGAGGATGCTAGTAGTCATTTGAAAAGTCCGGGAGCAGAGCAAGGACGCCCGTTGGCTGAGAAGAAATGTAAGTTCTAATTACAGTTGAACAGGCAGTTTAAAAAGAGCGCCAAGAGGAAGCTAATAGTCAATTTGAAAAGTCCGGGAGCAGAGCAAGGACGCCCGTTGGCTGAGAAGAAAAGTAAGTGCTAATTACAGTTGAACAGGCAGTTTAAAAAGAGCGCAAAGAGGAAGCTAGTAGTCAATTTGAAAAGTCCGGGAGCAGAGCAAGGAAGCCCGTTGGCTGAGAAGAAAAATAAGTGCTAATTACAGTTGAACAGGCAGTTTAAAAAGATCGCCAAGAGGAAGCTAGTAGTCAATTTGAAAAGTCCGGGAGCAGAGCAAGGAAGCCCGTTGGCTGAGAAGAAAAGTAAGTGCTAATTACAGTTGAACAGGCAGTTTAAAAAGAGCGGCAAGAGGAAGCTAGTAGTCAATTTGAAAAGTCCGGGAGCAGAGCAAGGACGCCCGTTGGCTGAGAAGAAAAATAAGTGCTAATTACAGTTGAACAGGCAGTTTAAAAAGAGCGGCAAGAGGAAGCTAGTAGTCAATTTGAAAAGTCCGGGAGCAGAGCAAGGACGCCCGTTGGCTGAGAAGAAAAGTAAGTGCTAATTACAGTTGAACAGGCAGTTTAAAAAGGGCGCCAAGAGGAAGCTAGTAGTCCATTTGAAAAGTCCGGGAGCAGAGCAAGAACGCCCGTTGGCTGAGAAGAAAAGTAAGTGCTGATTACAGTTGAACAGGCAGTTTAAAAAGAGCGCCAAGAGGAAGCTAGTAGTCAATTTGAAAAGTCCGGGAGCAGAGCAAGGACGCCCGTTGGCTGAGAAGAAAAGTAAGTGCTAATTACACTTGAACAGGCAGTTTAAAAAGAGCGCCAAGAGGAAGCTAGTAGTCAATTTGAAAAGTCCGGGAGCAGAGCAAGGACGCCCGTTGGCTGAGAAGAAAAGTAAGTGCTAATTACAGTTGAACAGGCAGTTTAAAAAGGGCGCCAAGAGGAAGCTAGTAGTCCATTTGAAAAGTCCGGGAGCAGAGCAAGAACGCCCGTTGGCTGAGAAGAAAAGTAAGTGCTGATTACAGTTGAACAACCAGTTTAAAAAGAGCGCCAAGAGGAAGCTAGTAGTCAATTTGAAAAGTCCGGGAGCAGAGCAAGGACGCCCGTTGGCTGAGAAGAAAAGTAAGTGGTGATTACATTTGAACAGGCAGTTTAAAAAGAGCGCCAAGAGGAAGCTAGTAGTCAATTTGAAAAGTCCGGGAGCAGAGCAAGGACGCCCGTTGGCTGAGAAGAAAAGTAAGTGCTAATTACAGTTGAACAGGCAGTTTAAAAAGAGCGGCAAGAGGAAGCTAGTAGTCAATTTGAAAAGTCCGGGAGCAGAGCAAGGACGCCCGTTGGCTGAGAAGAAAAGTAAGTGCTGATTACAGTTGAACAGGCAGTTTAAAAAGAGCGCCAAGAGGATGCTAGTAGTCATTTGAAAAGTCCGGGAGCAGAGCAAGGACGCCCGTTGGCTGAGAAGAAATGTAAGTTCTAATTACAGTTGAACAGGCAGTTTAAAAAGAGCGCCAAGAGGAAGCTAGTAGTCAATTTGAAAAGTCCGGGAGCAGAGCAAGGACGCCCGTTGGCTGAGAAGAAAAGTAAGTGCTGATTACAGTTGAACAGGCAGTTTAAAAAGAGCGCCAAGAGGAAGCTAGTAGTCAATTTGAAAAGTCCGGGAGCAGAGCAAGGACGCCCGTTGGCTGAGAAGAAATGTAAGTGCTAATTACAGTTGAACAGGCAGTTTAAAAAGAGCGCGAAGAGGAAGCTAGTAGTCAATTTGAAAAGTCCGGGAGCAGAGCAAGGACGCCCGTTGGCTGAGAAGAAAAATAAGTGCTAATTACAGTTGAACAGGCAGTTTAAAAAGAGCGCCAAGAGGAAGCTAGTAGTCAATTTGAAAAGTCCGGGAGCAGAGCAAGGACGCCGGTTGGCTGAGAAGAAAAGTAAGTGCTAATTACAGTTGAACAGGCAGTTTAAAAAGAGCGCCAAGAGGATGCTAGTAGTCATTTGAAATGTCCGGGAGCAGAGCAAGGACGCCCGTTGGCTGAGAAGAAATGTAAGTTCTAATTACAGTTGAACAGGCAGTTTAAAAAGAGCGCCAAAAGGAAGCTAATAGTCAATTTGAAAAGTCCGGGAGCAGAGCAAGGACGCCCGTTGGCTGAGAAGAAAAGTAAGTGCTAATTACAGTTGAACAGGCAGTTTAAAAAGAGCGCAAAAGAGGAAGCTAGTAGTCAATTTGAAAAGTCCGGGAGCAGAGCAAGGACGCCCGTTGGCTGAGAAGAAATGTAAGTGCTAATTACAGTTGAACAGGCAGTTTAAAAAGAGCGCGAAGAGGAACCTAGTAGTCAATTTGAAAAGTCCGGGAGCAGAGCAAGGACGCCCGTTGGCTGAGAAGAAAAATAAGTGCTAATTACAGTTGAACAGGCAGTTTAAAAAGATCGCCAAGAGGAAGCTAGTAGTCAATTTGAAAAGTCCGGGAGCAGAGCAAGGACACCCGTTGGCTGAGAAGAAATGTAAGTGCTAATTACAGTTGAACAGGCAGTTTAAAAATAGCGGCAAGAGGAAGCTAGTAGTCAATTTGAAAAGTCCGGGAGCAGAGCAAGGACGCCCGTTGGCTGAGAAGAAAAGTAGGTGCTAATTACAGTTGAACAGGCAGTTTAAAAAGAGCGCCAAGAGGATGCTAGTAGTCATTTGAAAAGTCCGGGAGCAGAGCAAGGACGCCCGTTGGCTGAGAAGAAATGTAAGTTCTAATTACAGTTGAACAGGCAGTTTAAAAAGAGCGCCAAGAGGAAGCTAATAGTCAATTTGAAAAGTCCGGGAGCAGAGCAAGGACGCCCGTTGGCTGAGAAGAAAAGTAAGTGCTAATTACAGTTGAACAGGCAGTTTAAAAAGAGCGCAAAGAGGAAGCTAGTAGTCAATTTGAAAAGTCCGGAAGCAGAGCAAGGACGCCCGTTGGCTGAGAAGAAAAGTAAGTGCTAATTACAGTTGAACAGGCAGTTTAAAAAGAGCGCCAAGAGGAAGCTAGTAGTCAATTTGAAAAGTCCGGGAGCAGAGCAAGGAAGCCCGTTGGCTGAGAAGAAAAATAAGTGCTAATTACAGTTGAACAGGCAGTTTAAAAAGATCGCCAAGAGGAAGCTAGTAGTCAATTTGAAAAGTCCGGGAGCAGAGCAAGGACACCCGTTGGCTGAGAAGAAAAGTAAGTGCTAATTACAGTTGAACAGGCAGTTTAAAAAGAGCGGCAAGAGGAAGCTAGTAGTCAATTTGAAAAGTCCGGGAGCAGAGCAAGGACGCCCGTTGGCTGAGAAGAAAAGTAGGTGCTAATTACAGTTGAACAGGCAGTTTAAAAAGAGCGCCAAGAGGATGCTAGTAGTCATTTGAAAAGTCCGGGAGCAGAGCAAGGACGCCCGTTGGCTGAGAAGAAATGTAAGTTCTAATTACAGTTGAACAGGCAGTTTAAAAAGAGCGCCAAGAGGAAGCTAATAGTCAATTTGAAAAGTCCGGGAGCAGAGCAAGGACGCCCGTTGGCTGAGAAGAAAAGTAAGTGCTAATTACACTTGAACAGGCAGTTTAAAAAGAGCGCAAAGAGGAAGCTAGTAGTCAATTTGAAAAGTCCGGAAGCAGAGCAAGGACGCCCGTTGGCTGAGAAGAAAAGTAAGTGCTAATTACAGTTGAACAGGCAGTTTAAAAAGAGCGCCAAGAGGAAGCTAGTAGTCAATTTGAAAAGTCCGGGAGCAGAGCAAGGACGCCCGTTGGCTGAGAAGAAAAGTAAGTGCTAATTACAGTTGAACAGGCAGTTTAAAAAGAGCGCCAAGAGGATGCTAGTAGTCATTTGAAAAGTGGGGGAGCAGAGCAAGGACGCCCGTTGGCTGAGAAGAAATGTAAGTGCTAATTACAGTTGAACAGGCAGTTTAAAAAGAGCGCCAAGAGGAAGCTAGTAGTCAATTTGAAAAGTCCGGGAGCAGAGCAAGGACGCCCGTTGGCTGAGAAGAAAAGTAAGTGCTAATTACAGTTGAACAGGCAGTTTAAAAAGGGCGCCAAGAGGAAGCTAGTAGTCCATTTGAAAAGTCCGGGAGCAGAGCAAGAACGCCCGTTGGCTGAGAAGATAAGTAAGTGCTGATTACAGTTGAACAGGCAGTTTAAAAAGAGCGCCAAGAGGAAGCTAGTAGTCAATTTGAAAAGTCCGGGAGCAGAGCAAGGACGCCCGTTGGCTGAGAAGAAAAGTAAGTGCTGATTACATTTGAACAGGCAGTTTAAAAAGGGCGCCAAGAGGAAGCTAGTAGTCCATTTGAAAAGTCCGGGAGCAGGGCAAGGACGCCCGTTGGCTGAGAAGAAAAGTAAGTGCTGATTACAGTTGAACAGGCAGTTTAAAAAGAGCGCCAAGAGGAAGCTAGTTGTCAATTTGAAAAGTCCGGGAGCAGAGCAAGGACGCCCGTTGGCTGAGAAGAAAAGTAAGTGCTAATTACAGTTGAACAGGCAGTTTAAAAAGAGCGCCAAGAGGATGCTAGTAGTCATTTGAAAAGTCCGGGAGCAGAGCAAGGACGCCCGTTGGCTGAGAAGAAATGTAAGTGCTAATTACAGTTGAACAGGCAGTTTAAAAAGAGCGCCAAGAGGAAGCTAGTAGTCAATTTGAAAAGTCCGGGAGCAGAGCAAGGACGCCCGTTGGCTGAGAAGAAAAGTAAGTGCTAATTACATTTGAACAGGCAGTTTAAAAAGGGCGCCAAGAGGAAGCTAGTAGTCCATTTGAAAAGTCCGGGAGCAGAGCAAGGACGCCCGTTGGCTGAGAAGAAAAGTAAGTGCTGATTACATTTGAACAGGCAGTTTAAAAAGAGCGCCAAGAGGAAGCTAGTAGTCAATTTGAAAAGTCCGGGAGCAGAGCAAGGACGCCCGTTGGCTGAGAAGAAAAGTAAGTGCTAATTACAGTTGAACAGGAAGTTTAAAAAGGGCGCCAAGAGGAAGCTAGTAGTCCATTTGAAAAGTCCGGGAGCAGAGCAAGGACGCCCGTTGGCTGAGAAGAAAAGTAAGTGTTAATTACAGTTGAACAGGCAGTTTAAAAAGAGCGCCAAAAGGAAGCTAGTAGTCAATTTGAAAAGTACGGGAGCAGAGCAAGGACGCCCGTTGGCTGAGAAGAAAAGTAAGTGCTAATTACAGTTGAACAGGCAGTTTAAAAAGAGCGGCAAGAGGAAGCTAGTAGTCAATTTGAAAAGTCCGGGAGCAGAGCAAGGACGCCCGTTGGCTGAGAAGAAAAGTAAGTGCTAATTACAGTTGAACAGGCAGTTTAAAAAGAGGGCCAAGAGGATGCTAGTAGTCATTTGAAAAGTCCGGGAGCAGAGCAAGGACGCCCGTTGGCTGAGAAGAAAAGTAAGTGTTAATTACAGTTGAACAGGCAGTTTAAAAAGAGCGCCAAAAGGAAGCTAGTAGTCAATTTGAAAAGTACGGGAGCAGAGCAAGGACGCCCGTTGGCTGAGAAGAAAAATAAGTGCTAATTACAGTTGAACAGGCAGTTTAAAAAGATCGCCAAGAGGAAGCTAGTAGTCAATTTGAAAAGTCCGGGAGCAGAGCAAGGACACCCGTTGGCTGAGAAGAAAAGTAAGTGCTAATTACAGTTGAACAGGCAGTTTAAAAAGAGCGGCAAGAGGAAGCTAGTAGTCAATTTGAAAAGTCCGGGAGCAGAGCAAGGACGCCCGTTGGCTGAGAAGAAAAGTAGGTGCTAATTACAGTTGAACAGGCAGTTTAAAAAGAGCGCCAAGAGGATGCTAGTAGTCATTTGAAAAGTCCGGGAGCAGAGCAAGGACGCCCGTTGGCTGAGAAGAAATGTAAGTTCTAATTACAGTTGAACAGGCAGTTTAAAAAGAGCGCCAAGAGGAAGCTAATAGTCAATTTGAAAAGTCCGGGAGCAGAGCAAGGACGCCCGTTGGCTGAGAAGAAAAGTAAGTGCTAATTACACTTGAACAGGCAGTTTAAAAAGAGCGCAAAGAGGAAGCTAGTAGTCAATTTGAAAAGTCCGGAAGCAGAGCAAGGACGCCCGTTGGCTGAGAAGAAAAGTAAGTGCTAATTACAGTTGAACAGGCAGTTTAAAAAGAGCGCCAAGAGGAAGCTAGTAGTCAATTTGAAAAGTCCGGGAGCAGAGCAAGGACGCCCGTTGGCTGAGAAGAAAAGTAAGTGCTAATTACAGTTGAACAGGCAGTTTAAAAAGAGCGCCAAGAGGATGCTAGTAGTCATTTGAAAAGTGGGGGAGCAGAGCAAGGACGCCCGTTGGCTGAGAAGAAATGTAAGTGCTAATTACAGTTGAACAGGCAGTTTAAAAAGAGCGCCAAGAGGAAGCTAGTAGTCAATTTGAAAAGTCCGGGAGCAGAGCAAGGACGCCCGTTGGCTGAGAAGAAAAGTAAGTGCTAATTAGAGTTGAACAGGCAGTTTAAAAAGGGCGCCAAGAGGAAGCTAGTAGTCCATTTGAAAAGTCCGGGAGCAGAGCAAGAACGCCCGTTGGCTGAGAAGATAAGTAAGTGCTGATTACAGTTGAACAGGCAGTTTAAAAAGAGCGCCAAGAGGAAGCTAGTAGTCAATTTGAAAAGTCCGGGAGCAGAGCAAGGACGCCCGTTGGCTGAGAAGAAAAGTAAGTGCTGATTACATTTGAACAGGCAGTTTAAAAAGGGCGCCAAGAGGAAGCTAGTAGTCCATTTGAAAAGTCCGGGAGCAGGGCAAGGACGCCCGTTGGCTGAGAAGAAAAGTAAGTGCTGATTACAGTTGAACAGGCAGTTTAAAAAGAGCGCCAAGAGGAAGCTAGTAGTCAATTTGAAAAGTCCGGGAGCAGAGCAAGGACGCCCGTTGGCTGAGAAGAAAAGTAAGTGCTAATTACAGTTGAACAGGCAGTTTAAAAAGAGCGCCAAGAGGATGCTAGTAGTCATTTGAAAAGTCCGGGAGCAGAGCAAGGACGCCCGTTGGTTGAGAAGAAATGTAAGTGCTAATTACAGTTGAACAGGCAGTTTAAAAAGAGCGCCAAGAGGAAGCTAGTAGTCAATTTGAAAAGTCCGGGAGCAGAGCAAGGACGCCCGTTGGCTGAGAAGAAAAGTAAGTGCTAATTACATTTGAACAGGCAGTTTAAAAAGGGCGCCAAGAGGAAGCTAGTAGTCCATTTGAAAAGTCCGGGAGCAGAGCAAGAACGCCCGTTGGCTGAGAAAAAAAGTAAGTGCTGATTACAGTTGAACAGGCAGTTTAAAAAGAGCGCCAAGAGGAAGCTAGTAGTCAATTTGAAAAGTCCGGGAGCAGAGCAAGGACGCCCGTTGGCTGAGAAGAAAAGTAAGTGCTGATTACATTTGAACAGGCAGTTTAAAAAGAGCGCCAAGAGGAAGCTAGTAGTCAATTTGAAAAGTCCGGGAGCAGAGCAAGGACGCCCGTTGGCTGAGAAGAAAAGTAAGTGCTAATTACAGTTGAACAGGCAGTTTAAAAAGAGCGCCAAGAGGAAGCTAGTAGTCAATTTGAAAAGTCCGGGAGCAGAGCAAGGACGCCCGTTGGCTGAGAAGAAAAGTAAGTGCTAATTACAGTTGAACAGGAAGTTTAAAAAGGGCGCCAAGAGGAAGCTAGTAGTCCATTTGAAAAGTCCGGGAGCAGAGCAAGGACGCCCGTTGGCTGAGAAGAAAAGTAAGTGTTAATTACAGTTGAACAGGCAGTTTAAAAAGAGCGCCAAAAGGAAGCTAGTAGTCAATTTGAAAAGTACGGGAGCAGAGCAAGGACGCCCGTTGGCTGAGAAGAAAAGTAAGTGCTAATTACAGTTGAACAGGCAGTTTAAAAAGAGCGGCAAGGGGAAGCTAGTAGTCAATTTGAAAAGTCCGGGAGCAGAGCAAGGACGCCCGTTGGCTGAGAAGAAAAGTAAGTGCTAATTACAGTTGAACAGGCAGTTTAAAAAGAGGGCCAAGAGGATGCTAGTAGTCATTTGAAAAGTCCGGGAGCAGAGCAAGGACGCCCGTTGGCTGAGAAGAAAAGTAAGTGTTAATTACAGTTGAACAGGCAGTTTAAAAAGAGCGCCAAAAGGAAGCTAGTAGTCAATTTGAAAAGTACGGGAGCAGAGCAAGGACGCCCGTTGGCTGAGAAGAAAAGTAAGTGCTAATTACAGTTGAACAGGCAGTTTAAAAAGAGCGCCAAGAGGAAGCTAGTAGTCAATTTGAAAAGTCCGGAAGCAGAGCAAGGACGCCCGTTGGCTGAGAAGAAAAGTAAGTGCTAATTACAGTTGAACAGGCAGTTTAAAAAGAGCGCCAAGAGGAAGCTAGTAGTCAATTTGAAAAGTCCGGGAGCAGAACAAGGACGCCCGTTGGCTGAGAAGAAAAGTAAGTGCTGATTACAGTTGAACAGGCAGTTTAAAAAGAGCGCCAAGAGGAAGCTAGTAGTCAATTTGAAAAGTCCGGGAGCAGAGCAAGGACGCCCGTTGGCTGAGAAGAAAAGTAAGTGCTAATTACAGTTGAACAGGCAGTTTAAAAAGAGGGCCAAGAGGATGCTAGTAGTCATTTGAAAAGTCCGGGAGCAGAGCAAGGACGCCCGTTGGCTGAGAAGAAAAGTAAGTGTTAATTACAGTTGAACAGGCAGTTTAAAAAGAGCGCCAAAAGGAAGCTAGTAGTCAATTTGAAAAGTACGGGAGCAGAGCAAGGACGCCCGTTGGCTGAGAAGAAAAGTAAGTGCTAATTACAGTTGAACAGGCAGTTTAAAAAGAGCGCCAAGAGGAAGCTAGTAGTCAATTTGAAAAGTCCGGAAGCAGAGCAAGGACGCCCGTTGGCTGAGAAGAAAAGTAAGTGCTAATTACAGTTGAACAGGCAGTTTAAAAAGAGCGCCAAGAGGAAGCTAGTAGTCAATTTGAAAAGTCCGGGAGCAGAACAAGGACGCCCGTTGGCTGAGAAGAAAAGTAAGTGCTGATTACAGTTGAACAGGCAGTTTAAAAAGAGCGCCAAGAGGAAGCTAGTAGTCAATTTGAAAAGTCCGGGAGCAGAGCAAGGACGCCCGTTGGCTGAGAAGAAAAGTAAGTGCTAATTACAGTTGAACAGGCAGTTTAAAAAGAGCGCCAAGAGGAAGCTAGTAGTCAATTTGAAAAGTCCGGGAGCAGAGCAAGGGCGCCCGTTGGCTGAGAAGAAAAGTAAGTGCTGATTACAGTTGAACCGGCAGTTTAAAAAGAGTGCCAAGAGGAAGCTAGTAGTCAATTTGAAAAGTCCGGGAGCAGAGCAAGGACGCCGGTTGGCTGAGAAGAAAAGTAAGTGCTAATTACAGTTGAACAGGCAGTTTAAAAAGAGCGCCAAGAGGATGCTAGTAGTCATTTGAAAAGTCCGGGAGCAGAGCAAGGACGCCCGTTGGCTGAGAAGAAAAGTAAGTGCTGATTACAGTTGAACAGGCAGTTTAAAAAGAGCGCCAAGAGGAAGCTAGTAGTCAATTTGAAAAGTCCGGGAGCAGAGCAAGGACGCCCATTGGCTGAGAAGAAAAGTAAGTGCTAATTACAGTTGAACAGGCAGTTTAAAAAGAGCGGCAAGAGGAAGCTAGTAGTCAATTTGAAAAGTACGGGAGCAGAGCAAGGACGCCCGTTGGCTGAGAAGAAAAGTAAGTGCTAATTACAGTTGAACAGGCAGTCTAAAAAGAGCGCCAAGAGGAAGCTAGTAGTCAATTTGAAAAGTCCGGGAGCAGAGCAAGGTTCCCGTTGGCTGAGAAGAAAAGTAACTGCTAATTACAGTTGGACAGGCAGTTTAAAAAGAGCGCCAAGAGGAAGCTAGTAGTCAATTTGAAAAGTCGGCGAGCAGAGCAAGGACGCCCGTTGGCTGAGAAGAAAAGTAAGTGCTAATTACAGTTGGACAGGCAGTTTAAAAAGAGCGCCAAGAGGAAGCTAGTAGTCAATTTGAAAAGTCCGGGAGCAGAGCAAGGACGCCCGTTGGCTGAGAAGAAAAGTAAGTGCTAATTACAGTTGAACAGGCACTTTAAAAAGAGCGCCAAAGGGAAGCTAGTAGTCAATTTGAAAAGTCCGTGAGCAGAGCAAGGACGCCCGTTGGCTGAGAAGAAAAGTAAGTGCTAATTACAGTTGAACAGGCAGTTTAAAAAGGGCGCCAAGAGGAAGCTAGTAGTCCATTTGAAAAGTCCGGGAGCAGAGCAAGGACGCCCGTTGGCTGAGAAGAAAAGTAAGTGCTGATTACAGTTGAACAGGCAGTTTAAAAAGAGCGCCAAGAGGAAGCTAGTAGTCAATTTGAAAAGTCCGCGAGCAGAGCAAGGACGCCCGTTGGCTGAGAAGAAAAGTAAGTGCTAATTACAGTTGGACAGGCAGTTTAAAAAGAGCGCCAAGAGGAAGCTAGTAGTCAATTTGAAAAGTCCGGGAGCAGAGCAAGGACGCCCGTTGGCTGAGAAGAAAGGTAAGTGCTAATTACAGTTGAACAGGCAGTTTAAAAAGAGCGCCAAAAGGAAGCTAGTAGTCAATTTGAAAAGTACGTGAGCAGAGCAAGGACGCCCGTTGGCTGAGAAGAAAAGTAAGTGCTGATTACAGTTGAACAGGCAGTTTAAAAAGAGCGCCAAGAGGAAGCTAGTAGTCAATTTGAAAAGTCCGGGAGCAGAGCAAGGACGCCCGTTGGCTGAGAAGAAAAGTAAGTGCTAATTACAGTTGAACAGGCAGTTTAAAAAGAGCGCCAAGAGGAAGCTAGTAGTCAATTTGAAAAGTCCGGGAGCAGAGCAAGGACGCCCGTTGGCTGAGAAGAAAAGTAAGTGCTAATTACAGTTGAACAGGCAGTTTAAAAAGAGCGCCAAGAGGAAGCTAGTAGTCAATTTGAAAAGTCCGGGAGCAGAGCAAGGACGCCCGTTGGCTGAGAAGAAAAGTAAGTGCTAATTACAGTTGAACAGGCAGTTTAAAAAGAGCGCCAAGAGGAAGCTAGTAGTCAATTTGAAAAGTCCGGGAGCAGAGCAAGGACGCCCGTTGGCTGAGAAGAAAAGTAAGTGCTGATTACATTTGAACAGGCAGTTTAAAAAGAGCGCCAAGAGGAAGCTAGTAGTCAATTTGAAAAGTCCGGGAGCAGAGCAAGGACGCCCGTTGGCTGAGAAGAAAAGTAAGTGCTAATTACAGTTGAGCAGGCAGTTTAAAAAGGGCGCCAAGAGGAAGCTAGTAGTCCATTTGAAAAGTCCGGGAGCAGAGCAAGGACGCCCGTTGGCTGAGAAGAAAAGTAAGTGCTGATTACAGTTGAACAGGCAGTTTAAAAAGAGCGCCAAGAGGAAGCTAGTAGTCAATTTGAAAAGTCCGGGAGCAGAGCAAGGTTCCCGTTGGCTGAGAAGAAAAGTAAGTGCTAATTACAGTTGAACAAGCAGTTTAAAAAGAGCGCCAAGAGGAAGCTAGTAGTCAATTTGAAAAGTCCGGGAGCAGAGCAAGGACGCCCGTTGGCTGAGAAGAAAAGTAAGTGCTGATTACAGTTGAACAGGCAGTTTAAAAAGAGCGCCAAGAGGAAGCTAGTAGTCAATTTGAAAAGTCCGGGAGCAGAGCAAGGACGCCCGTTGGCTGAGAAGAAAAGTAAGTGCTGATTACAGTTGAACAGGCAGTTTAAAAAGAGCGCCAAGAGGAAGCTAGTAGTCAATTTGAAAAGTCCGGGAGCAGAGCAAGGACGCCCGTTGGCTGAGAAGAAAAGTAAGTGCTAATTACAGTTGAACAGGCAGTTTAAAAAGAGCGCCAAGAGGAAGCTAGTAGTCAATTTGAAAAGTACGGGAGCAGAGCAAGGACGCCCGTTGGCTGAGAAGAAAAGTAAGTGCTAATTACAGTTGAACAGGCAGTTTAAAAAGAGCGCCAAGAGGAAGCTAGTAGTCAATTTGAAAAGTCCGGGAGCAGAGCAAGGACGCCCGTTGGCTGAGAAGAAAAGTAAGTGCTGATTACATTTGAACAGGCAGTTTAAAAAGAGCGCCAAGAGGAAGCTAGTAGTCAATTTGAAAAGTCCGGGAGCAGAGCAAGGACGCCCGTTGGCTGAGAAGAAAAGTAAGTGCTAATTACAGTTGAACAGGCAGTTTAAAAAGGGCGCCAAGAGGAAGCTAGTAGTCCATTTGAAAAGTCCGGGAGCAGAGCAAGGACGCCCGTTGGCTGAGAAGAAAAGTAAGTGCTGATTACAGTTGAACAGGCAGTTTAAAAAGAGCGCCAAGAGGAAGCTAGTAGTCAATTTGAAAAGTCCGGGAGCAGAGCAAGGTTCCCGTTGGCTGAGAAGAAAAGTAAGTGCTAATTACAGTTGAACAAGCAGTTTAAAAAGAGCGCCAAGAGGAAGCTAGTAGTCAATTTGAAAAGTCCGGGAGCAGAGCAAGGACGCCCGTTGGCTGAGAAGAAAAGTAAGTGCTGATTACAGTTGAACAGGCAGTTTAAAAAGAGCGCCAAGAGGAAGCTAGTAGTCAATTTGAAAAGTCCGGGAGCAGAGCAAGGACGCCCGTTGGCTGAGAAGAAAAGTAAGTGCTGATTACAGTTGAACAGGCAGTTTAAAAAGAGCGCCAAGAGGAAGCTAGTAGTCAATTTGAAAAGTCCGGGAGCAGAGCAAGGACGCCCGTTGGCTGAGAAGAAAAGTAAGTGCTGATTACAGTTGAACAGGCAGTTTAAAAAGAGCGCCAAGAGGAAGCTAGTAGTCAATTTGAAAAGTACGGGAGCAGAGCAAGGACGCCCGTTGGCTGAGAAGAAAAGTAAGTGCTGATTACATTTGAACAGGCAGTTTAAAAAGAGCGCCAAGAGGAAGCTAGTAGTCAATTTGAAAAGTCCGGGAGCAGAGCAAGGACGCCCGTTGGCTGAGAAGAAAAGTAAGTGCTAATTACAGTTGAACAGGCAGTTTAAAAAGGGCGCCAAGAGGAAGCTAGTAGTCCATTTGAAAAGTCCGGGAGCAGAGCAAGGACGCCCGTTGGCTGAGAAGAAAAGTAAGTGCTGATTACAGTTGAACAGGCAGTTTAAAAAGAGCGCCAAGAGGAAGCTAGTAGTCAATTTGAAAAGTCCGGGAGCAGAGCAAGGTTCCCGTTGGCTGAGAAGAAAAGTAAGTGCTAATTACAGTTGAACAAGCAGTTTAAAAAGAGCGCCAAGAGGAAGCTAGTAGTCAATTTGAAAAGTCCGGGAGCAGAGCAAGGACGCCCGTTGGCTGAGAAGAAAAGTAAGTGCTGATTACAGTTGAACAGGCAGTTTAAAAAGAGCGCCAAGAGGAAGCTAGTAGTCAATTTGAAAAGTCCGGGAGCAGAGCAAGGACGCCCGTTGGCTGAGAAGAAAAGTAAGTGCTGATTACAGTTGAACAGGCAGTTTAAAAAGAGCGCCAAGAGGAAGCTAGTAGTCAATTTGAAAAGTCCGGGAGCAGAGCAAGGACGCCCGTTGGCTGAGAAGAAAAGTAAGTGCTAATTACAGTTGAACAGGCAGTTTAAAAAGAGCGCCAAGAGGAAGCTAGTAGTCAATTTGAAAAGTACGGGAGCAGAGCAAGGACGCCCGTTGGCTGAGAAGAAAAGTAAGTGCTAATTACAGTTGAACAGGCAGTTTAAAAAGAGCGCCAAGAGGAAGCTAGTAGTCAATTTGAAAAGTCCGGGAGCAGAGCAAGGACGCCCGTTGGCTGAGAAGAAAAGTAAGTGCTAATTACAGTTGAACAGGCAGTTTAAAAAGAGCGCCAAAAGGAAGCTAGTAGTCAATTTGAAAAGTACGGGAGCAGAGCAAGGACGCCCGTTGGCTGAGAAGAAAAGTAAGTGCTAATTACAGTTGAACAGGCAGTTTAAAAAGAGCGCCAAGAGGAAGCTAGTAGTCAATTTGAAAAGTCCGGAAGCAGAGCAAGGACGCCCGTTGGCTGAGAAGAAAAGTAAGTGCTAATTACAGTTGAACAGGCAGTTTAAAAAGAGCGCCAAGAGGAAGCTAGTAGTCAATTTGAAAAGTCCGGGAGCAGAGCAAGGACGCCCGTTGGCTGAGAAGAAAAGTAAGTGCTGATTACAGTTGAACAGGCAGTTTAAAAAGAGCGCCAAGAGGAAGCTAGTAGTCAATTTGAAAAGTCCGGGAGCAGAGCAAGGACGCGCGTTGGCTGAGAAGAAAAGTAAGTGCTAATTACAGTTGAACAGGCAGTTTAAAAAGAGAGCCAAGAGGAAGCTAGTAGTCAATTTGAAAAGTCCGGGAGCAGAGCAAAGACGCCCGTTGGCTGAGAAGAAAAGTAAGTGCTAATTACAGTTGAACAGGCAGTTTAAAAAGGGCGCCAAGAGGAAGCTAGTAGTCCATTTGAAAAGTCCGGGAGCAGAGCAAGGACGCCCGTTGGCTGAGAAGAAAAGTAAGTGCTAATTACAGTTGAACAGGCAGTTTAAAAAGAGCGCCAAGAGGAAGCTAGTAGTCAATTTGAAAAGTCCGGGAGCAGAGCAAGGTTCCCGTTGGCTGAGAAGAAAAGTAAGTGCTAATTACAGTTGAACAGGCAGTTTAAAAAGAGCGCCAAAAGGAAGCTAGTAGTCAATTTGAAAAGTACGGGAGCAGAGCAAGGACGCCCGTTGGCTGAGAAGAAAAGTAAGTGCTAATTACAGTTGAACAGGCAGTTTAAAAAGAGCGCCAAGAGGAAGCTAGTAGTCAATTTGAAAAGTCCGGGAGCAGAGCAAGGTTCCCGTTGGCTGAGAAGAAAAGTAAGTGCTAATTACAGTTGAACAGGCAGTTTAAAAAGAGCGCCAAAAGGAAGCTAGTAGTCAATTTGAAAAGTACGGGAGCAGAGCAAGGACGCCCGTTGGCTGAGAAGAAAAGTAAGTGCTAATTACAGTTGAACAGGCAGTTTAAAAAGAGCGCCAAGAGGAAGCTAGTAGTCAATTTGAAAAGTCCGGGAGCAGAGCAAGGACGCCCGTTGGCTGAGAAGAAAAGTAAGTGCTGATTACAGTTGAACAGGCAGTTTAAAAAGAGCGCCAAGAGGAAGCTAGTAGTCAATTTGAAACGTCCGGGAGCAGAGCAAGGACGCCCGTTGGCTGAGAAGAAAAGTGAGTGCTAATTACAGTTGAACAGGCAGTTTAAAAAGAGCGCCAAGAGGAAGCTAGTAGTCAATTTGAAAAGTCCGGGAGCAGAGCAAGGACGCCCGTTGGCTGAGAAGAAAAGTAAGTGCTAATTACAGTTGAGCAGGCAGTTTAAAAAGAGCGCCAAGAGGAAGCTAGTAGTCAATTTGAAAAGTCCGGGAGCAGAGCAAGGACGCCCGTTGGCTGAGAAGAAAAGTAAGTGCTAATTACAGTTGAACAGGCAGTTTAAAAAGAGCGCCAAGAGGAAGCTAGTAGTCAATTTGAAAAGTACGGGAGCAGAGCAAGGACGCCCGTTGGCTGAGAAGAAAAGTAAGTGCTAATTACAGTTGAACAGGCAGTTTAAAAAGAGCGCCAAGAGGAAGCTAGTAGTCAATTTGAAAAGTCCGGGAGCAGAGCAAGGACGCCCGTTGGCTGAGAAGAAAAGTAAGTGCTAATTACAGTTGAGCAGGCAGTTTAAAAAGAGCGCCAAAAGGAAGCTAGTAGTCAATTTGAAAAGTACGGGAGCAGAGCAAGGACGCCCGTTGGCTGAGAAGAAAAGTAAGTGCTAATTACAGTTGAACAGGCAGTTTAAAAAGAGCGCCAAGAGGAAGCTAGTAGTCAATTTGAAAAGTCCGGGAGCAGAGCAAGGACGCCCGTTGGCTGAGAAGAAAAGTAAGTGCTGATTACAGTTGAACAGGCAGTTTAAAAAGAGCGCCAAGAGGAAGCTAGTAGTCAATTTGAAAAGTCCGGGAGCAGAGCAAGGACGCCCGTTGGCTGAGAAGAAAAGTAAGTGCTAATTACAGTTGAACAGGCAGTTTAAAAAGAGCGCCAAGAGGAAGCTAGTAGTCAATTTGAAAAGTCCGGGAGCAGAGCAAAGACGCCCGTTGGCTGAGAAGAAAAGTAAGTGCTAATTACAGTTGAACAGGCAGTTTAAAAAGAGCGCCAAGAGGAAGCTAGTAGTCAATTTCAAAAGTCCGGGAGCAGAGCAAGGACGCCCGTTGGCTGAGAAGAAAAGTAATTGCTAATTACAGTTGAACAGGCAGTTTAAAAAGAGCGCCAAGAGGAAGCTAGTAGTCAATTTGAAAAGTCCGGGAGCAGAGCAAGGACGCCCGTTGGCTGAGAAGAAAAGTAAGTGCTGATTACATTTGAACAGGCAGTTTAAAAAGAGCGCCAAGAGGATGCTAGTAGTCATTTGAAAAGTCCGGGAGCAGAGCAAGGACGCCCGTTGGCTGAGAAGAAATGTAAGTGCTAATTACAGTAGAACAGGCAGTTTAAAAAGAGCGCCAAGAGGATGCCAATTTGAAAAGTACGGGAGCAGAGCAAGGACGCCCGTTGGCTGAGAAGAAAAGTAAGTGCTAATTACAGTTGAACAGGCAGTTTAAAAAGAGCGCCAAGAGGAAGCTAGTAGTCAATTTGAAAAGTCCGGGAGCAGAGCAAGGACGCCCGTTGGCTGAGAAGAAAAGTAAGTGCTGATTACAGTTGAACAGGCAGTTTAAAAAGAGCGCCAAGAGGAAGCTAGTAGTCAATTTGAAAAGTCCGGGAGCAGAGCAAGAACGCCCGTTGGCTGAGAAGAAAAGTAAGTGCTAATTACAGTTGAACAGGCAGTTTAAAAAGAGCGCCAAGAGGAAGCTAGTAGTCAATTTGAAAAGTACGGGAGCAGAGCAAGGACGCCCGTTGGCTGAGAAGAAAAGTAAGTGCTAATTACAGTTGAGCAGGCAGTTTAAAAAGAGCGCCAAGAGGAAGCTAGTAGTCAATTTGAAAAGTCCGGGAGCAGAGCAAGGACGCCCGTTGGCTGAGAAGAAAAGTAAGTGCTAATTACAGTTGAACAGGCAGTTTAAAAAGAGTGCCAAGAGGAAGCTAGTAGTCAATTTGAAAAGTCCGGGAGCAGAGCAACGACGCCCGTTGGTTGAGAAGCAAAGTAATTGCTAATTACATTTGAACAGGCAGTTTAAAAAGAGCGCCAAGAGGATGCTAGTAGTCATTTGAAAAGTCCGGGAGCAGAGCAAGGACGCCCGTTGGCTGAGAAGAAATGTAAGTGCTAATTACAGTAGAACAGGCAGTTTAAAAAGAGCGACAAGAGGAAGCTAGTAGTCAATTTGAAAAGTCCGGGAGCAGAGCAAGGACGCCCGTTGGCTGAGAAGAAAAGTAAGTGCTGATTACAGTTGAACAGGCAGTTTAAAAAGAGCGCCAAGAGGAAGCTAGTAGTCAATTTGAAAAGTCCGGGAGTAGAGCAAGGTTCCCGTTGGCTGAGAAGAAAAGTAAGTGCTAATTACAGTTGAACAGGCAGTTTAAAAAGAGCGCCAAAAGGAAGCTAGTAGTCAATTTGAAAAGTCCGGGAGCAGAGCAAGGACGCCCGTTGGCTGAGAAGAAAAGTAAGTGCTAATTACAGTTGAACAGGCAGTTTAAAAAGAGCGCCAAAAGGAAGCTAGTAGTCAATTTGAAAAGTACGGGAGCAGAGCAAGGACGCCCGTTGGCTGAGAAGAAAAGTAAGTGCTAATTACAGTTGAACAGGCAGTTTAAAAAGAGCGCCAAGAGGAAGCTAGTAGTCAATTTGAAAAGTCCGGAAGCAGAGCAAGGACGCCCGTTGGCTGAGAAGAAAGGTAAGTGCTAATTACAGTTGAACAGGCAGTTTAAAAAGAGCGCCAAGAGGAAGCTAGTAGTCAATTTGAAAAGTCCGGGAGCAGAGCAAGGACGCCCGTTGGCTGAGAAGAAAAGTAAGTGCTGATTACAGTTGAACAGGCAGTTTAAAAAGAGCGCCAAGAGGAAGCTAGTAGTCAATTTGAAAAGTCCGGGAGCAGAGCAAGGACGCCCGTTGGCTGAGAAGAAAAGTAAGTGCTAATTACAGTTGAACAGGCAGTTTAAAAAGAGAGCCAAGAGGAAGCTAGTAGTCAATTTGAAAAGTCCGGGAGCAGAGCAAAGACGCCCGTTGGCTGAGAAGAAAAGTAAGTGCTGATTACAGTTGAACAGGCAGTTTAAAAAGAGCGCCAAGAGGAAGCTAGTAGTCAATTTGAAAAGTCCGGGAGCAGAGCAACGACGCCCGTTGGCTGAGAAGAAAAGTAAGTGCTGATTACAGTTGAACAGGCAGTTTAAAAAGAGCGCCAAGAGGAAGCTAGTAGTCAATTTGAAAAGTCCGGGAGCAGAGCAAGGACGCCCGTTGGCTGAGAAGAAAAGTAAGTGCTAATTACAGTTGAACAGGCAGTTTAAAAAGAGCGCCAAGAGGAAGCTAGTAGTCAATTTGAAAAGTACGGGAGCAGAGCAAGGACGCCCGTTGGCTGAGAAGAAAAGTAAGTGCTAATTACAGTTGAAGAGGCAGTTTAAAAAGAGCGCCAAGAGGAAGCTAGTAGTCAATTTGAAAAGTCCGGGAGCAGAGCAAGGACGCCCGTTGGCTGAGAAGAAAAGTAAGTGCTAATTACAGTTGAACAGGCAGTTTAAAAAGAGCGCCAAAAGGAAGCTAGTAGTCAATTTGAAAAGTACGGGAGCAGAGCAAGGACGCCCGTTGGCTGAGAAGAAAAGTAAGTGCTAATTACAGTTGAACAGGCAGTTTAAAAAGAGCGCCAAGAGGAAGCTAGTAGTCAATTTGAAAAGTCCGGAAGCAGAGCAAGGACGCCCGTTGGCTGAGAAGAAAAGTAAGTGCTAATTACAGTTGAACAGGCAGTTTAAAAAGAGCGCCAAGAGGAAGTTAGTAGTCAATTTGAAAAGTCCGGGAGCAGAGCAAGGACGCCCGTTGGCTGAGAAGAAAAGTAAGTGCTAATTACAGTTGAACAGGCAGTTTAAAAAGAGCGCCAAGAGGAAGCTAGTAGTCAATTTGAAAAGTCCGGAAGCAGAGCAAGGACGCCCGTTGGCTGAGAAGAAAAGTAAGTGCTAATTACAGTTGAACAGGCAGTTTAAAAAGAGCGCCAAGAGGAAGTTAGTAGTCAATTTGAAAAGTCCGGGAGCAGAGCAAGGACGCCCGTTGGCTGAGAAGAAAAGTAAGTGCTGATTACAGTTGAACAGGCAGTTTAAAAAGAGCGCCAAGAGGAAGCTAGTAGTCAATTTGAAAAGTCCGGGAGCAGAGCAAGGACGCCCGTTGGCTGAGAAGAAAAGTAAGTGCTAATTACAGTTGAACAGGCAGTTTAAAAAGAGAGCCAAGAGGAAGCTAGTAGTCAATTTGAAAAGTCCGGGAGCAGAGCAAGGTTCCCGTTGGCTGAGAAGAAAAGTAAGTGCTAATTACAGTTGAACAGGCAGTTTAAAAAGAGCGCCAAAAGGAAGCTAGTAGTCAATTTGAAAAGTACGGGAGCAGAGCAAGGACGCCCGTTGGCTGAGAAGAAAAGTAAGTGCTAATTACAGTTGAACAGGCAGTTTAAAAAGAGCGCCAAGAGGAAGCTAGTAGTCAATTTGAAAAGTCCGGGAGCAGAGCAAGGACGCCCGTTGGCTGAGAAGAAAAGTAAGTGCTGATTACAGTTGAACAGGCAGTTTAAAAAGAGCGCCAAGAGGAAGCTAGTAGTCAATTTGAAAAGTCCGGGAGCAGAGCAAGGACGCCCGTTGGCTGAGAAGAAAAGTAAGTGCTAATTACAGTTGAACAGGCAGTTTAAAAAGAGCGCCAAGAGGAAGCTAGTAGTCAATTTGAAAAGTCCGGGAGCAGAGCAAGGACGCCCGTTGGCTGAGAAGAAAAGTAAGTGCTAATTACAGTTGAGCAGGCAGTTTAAAAAGAGCGCCAAGAGGAAGCTAGTAGTCAATTTGAAAAGTCCGGGAGCAGAGCAAGGACGCCCGTTGGCTGAGAAGAAAAGTAAGTGCTAATTACAGTTGAACAAGCAGTTTAAAAAGAGCGCCAAGAGGAAGCTAGTAGTCAATTTGAAAAGTCCGGGAGCAGAGCAAGGACGCCCGTTGGCTGAGAAGAAAAGTAAGTGCTAATTACAGTTGAACAGGCAGTTTAAAAAGAGCGCCAAGAGGAAGCTAGTAGTCAATTTGAAAAGTCCGGGAGCAGAGCAAGGACGCCCGTTGGCTGAGAAGAAAAGTAAGTGCTAATTACAGTTGAGCAGGCAGTTTAAAAAGAGCGCCAAGAGGAAGCTAGTAGTCAATTTGAAAAGTCCGGGAGCAGAGCAAGGACGCCCGTTGGCTGAGAAGAAAAGTAAGTGCTAATTACAGTTGAACAGGCAGTTTAAAAAGAGCGCCAAGAGGAAGCTAGTAGTCAATTTGAAAAGTCCGGGAGCAGAGCAACGACGCCCGTTGGCTGAGAAGCAAAGTAATTGCTAATTACATTTGAACAGGCAGTTTAAAAAGAGCGCCAAGAGGATGATAGTAGTCATTTGAAAAGTCCGGGAGCAGAGCAAGGACGCCCGTTGGCTGAGAAGAAATGTAAGTGCTAATTACAGTAGAACAGGCAGTTTAAAAAGAGCGACAAGAGGAAGCTAGTAGTCAATTTGAAAAGTCCGGGAGCAGAGCAAGGACGCCCGTTGGCTGAGAAGAAAAGTAAGTGCTGATTACAGTTGAACAGGCAGTTTAAAAAGAGCGCCAAGAGGAAGCTAGTAGTCAATTTGAAAAGTCCGGGAGTAGAGCAAGGTTCCCGTTGGCTGAGAAGAAAAGTAAGTGCTAATTACAGTTGAATAGGCAGTTTAAAAAGAGCGCCAAAAGGAAGCTAGTAGTCAATTTGAAAAGTCCGGGAGCAGAGCAAGGACGCCCGTTGGCTGAGAAGAAAAGTAAGTGCTAATTACAGTTGAGCAGGCAGTTTAAAAAGAGCGCCAAAAGGAAGCTAGTAGTCAATTTGAAAAGTACGGGAGCAGAGCAATGACGCCCGTTGGCTGAGAAGAAAAGTAAGTGCTAATTACAGTTGAACAGGCAGTTTAAAAAGAGCGCCAAGAGGAAGCTAGTAGTCAATTTGAAAGGTCCGGAAGCAGAGCAAGGACGCCCGTTGGCTGAGAAGAAAAGTAAGTGCTAATTACAGTTGAACAGGCAGTTTAAAAAGAGCGCCAAGAGGAAGCTAGTAGTCAATTTGAAAAGTCCGGGAGCAGAGCAAGGACGCCCGTTGGCTGAGAAGAAAAGTAAGTGCTGATTACAGTTGAACAGGCAGTTTAAAAAGAGCGCCAAGAGGAAGCTAGTAGTCAATTTGAAAAGTCCGGGAGCAGAGCAAGGACGCCCGTTGGCTGAGAAGAAAAGTAAGTGCTAATTACAGTTGAACAGGCAGTTTAAAAAGAGCGCCAAAAGGAAGCTAGTAGTCAATTTGAAAAGTACGGGAGCAGAGCAAGGACGCCCGTTGGCTGAGAAGAAAAGTAAGTGCTAATTACAGTTGAACAGGCAGTTTAAAAAGAGCGCCAAGAGGAAGCTAGTAGTCAATTTGAAAAGTCCGGGAGCAGAGCAAGGACGCCCGTTGGCTGAGAAGAAAAGTAAGTGCTGATTACAGTTGAACAGGCAGTTTAAAAAGAGCGCCAAGAGGAAGCTAGTAGTCAATTTGAAAAGTCCGGGAGCAGAGCAAGGACGCCCGTTGGCTGAGAAGAAAAGTAAGTGCTAATTACAGTTGAACAGGCAGTTTAAAAAGAGCGCCAAGAGGAAGCTAGTAGTCAATTTGAAAAGTCCGGGAGCAGAGCAAGGACGCCCGTTGGCTGAGAAGAAAAGTAAGTGCTAATTACAGTTGAACAGGCAGTTTAAAAAGAGCGCCAAGAGGAAGCTAGTGGTCAATTTGAAAAGTACGGGAGCAGAGCAAGGACGCCCGTTGGCTGAGAAGAAAAGTAAGTGCTAATTACAGTTGAACAGGCAGTTTAAAAAGAGCGCCAAGAGGAAGCTAGTAGTCAATTTGAAAAGTCCGGGAGCAGAGCAAGGACGCCCGTTGGCTGAGAAGAAAAGTAAGTGCTAATTACAGTTGAACAGGCAGTTTAAAAAGAGCGCCAAAAGGAAGCTAGTAGTCAATTTGAAAAGTACGGGAGCAGAGCAAGGACGCCCGTTGGCTGAGAAGAAAAGTAAGTGCTGATTACAGTTGAACAGGCAGTTTAAAAAGAGCGCCAAGAGGAAGCTAGTAGTCAATTTGAAAAGTCCGGGAGCAGAGCAAGGTTCCCATTGGCTGAGAAGAAAAGTAAGTGCTAATTACAGTTGAACAGGCAGTTTAAAAAGAGCGCCAAAAGGAAGCTAGTAGTCAATTTGAAAAGTACGGGAGCAGAGCAAGGACGCCCGTTGGCTGAGAAGAAAAGTAAGTGCTAATTACAGTTGAACAGGCAGTTTAAAAACAGCGCCAAGAGGAAGGTAGTAGTCAATTTGAAAAGTCCGGGAGCAGAGCAAGGACGCCCGTTGGCTGAGAAGAAAAGTAAGTGCTGATTACAGTTGAACAGGCAGTTTAAAAAGAGCGCCAAGAGGAAGCTAGTAGTCAATTTGAAAAGTCCGGGAGCAGAGCAAGGACGCCCTTTGGCTGAGAAGAAAAGTAAGTGCTAATTACAGTTGAACAGGCAGTTTAAAAAGAGCGCCAAGAGGAAGCTAGTAGTCAATTTGAAAAGTCCGGGAGCAGAGCAAGGACGCCCGTTGGCTGAGAAGAAAAGTAAGTGCTAATTACAGTTGAACAGGCAGTTTAAAAAGAGCGCCAAGAGGAAGCTAGTAGTCAATTTGAAAAGTCCGGGAGCAGAGCAAGGACGCCCGTTGGCTGAGAAGAAAAGTAAGTGCTAATTACAGTTGAACAGGCAGTTTAAAAAGAGCGCCAAGAGGAAGCTAGTAGTCAATTTGAAAAGTCCGGGAGCAGAGCAAGGACGCCCGTTGGCTGAGAAGCAAAGTAAGTGCTAATTACATTTGAACAGGCAGTTTAAAAAGAGCGCCAAGAGGATGCTAGTAGTCATTTGAAAAGTCCGGGAGCAGAGCAAGGACGCCCGTTGGCTGAGAAGAAATGTAAGTGCTAATTACAGTAGAACAGGCAGTTTAAAAAGAGCGCCAAGAGGAAGCTAGTAGTCAATTTGAAAAGTCCGGGAGCAGAGCAAGGACGCCCGTTGGCTGAGAAGAAAAGTAAGTGCTGATTACAGTTGAACAGGCAGTTTAAAAAGAGCGCCAAGAGGAAGCTAGTAGTCAATTTGAAAAGTCCGGGAGCAGAGCAAGGTTCCCGTTGGCTGAGAAGAAAAGTAAGTGCTAATTACAGTTGAACAGGCAGTTTAAAAAGAGCGCCAAGAGGAAGCTAGTAGTCAATTTGAAAAGTCCGGGAGCAGAGCAAGGACGCCCGTTGGCTGAGAAGAAAAGTAAGTGCTAATTACAGTTGAACAGGCACTTTAAAAAGAGCGCCAAGAGGATGCTAGTAGTCATTTGAAAAGTCCGGGAGCAGAGCAAGGACGCCCGTTGGCTGAGAAGAAATGTGAGTGCTAATTACAGTTGAACAGGCAGTTTAAAAAGAGCGCCAAGAGGAAGCTAGTAGTCAATTTGAAAAGTCCGGGAGCAGAGCAAGGACGCCCGTTGGCTGAGAAGAAAAGTAAGTGCTAATTACAGTTGAACAGGCAGTTTAAAAAGAGCGCCAAGAGGAAGCTAGTAGTCAATTTGAAAAGTCCGGGAGCAGAGCAAGGACGCCCGTTGGCTGAGAAGAAAAGTAAGTGCTAATTACAGTTGAACAGGCAGTTTAAAAAGAGCGCCAAGAGGAAGCTAGTAGTCAATTTGAAAAGTCCGGGAGCAGAGCAAGGACGCCAGTTGGCTGAGAAGAAAAGTAAGTGCTAATTACAGTTGAACAGGCAGTTTAAAAAGAGCGCCAAGAGGAAGCTAGTAGTCAATTTGAAAAGTCCGGGAGCAGAGCAAGGACGCCCGTTGGCTGAGAAGAAAAGTAAGTGCTAATTACAGTTGAACAGGCAGTTTAAAAAGAGCGCCAAGAGGAAGCTAGTAGTCAATTTGAAAAGTCCGGGAGCAGAGCAAGGACGCCCGTTGGCTGAGAAGAAAAGTAAGTGCTAATTACAGTTGAACAGGCAGTTTAAAAAGAGCGCCAAGAGGAAGCTAGTAGTCAATTTGAAAAGTCCGGGAGCAGAGCAAGGACGCCCGTTGGCTGAGAAGAAAAGTAAGTGCTAATTACAGTTGAACAGGCAGTTTAAAAAGAGCGCCAAGAGGAAGCTAGTAGTCAATTTGAAAAGTCCGGGAGCAGAGCAAGGACGCCCGTTGGCTGAGAAGAAATGTAAGTGCTAATTACAGTAGAACAGGCAGTTTAAAAAGAGCGCCAAGAGGAAGCTAGTAGTCAATTTGAAAAGTCCGGGAGCAGAGCAAGGTTCCCGTTGGCTGAGAAGAAAAGTAAGTGCTAATTACAGTTGAACAGGCAGTTTAAAAAGAGCGCCAAAAGGAAGCTAGTAGTCAATTTGAAAAGTCATTTTTAATAACAGTCCCTGATCATTGAAGTGTTTATTTCAGTTTCTACGAGTGCCAGATTTGCACTGCATGATGGGAGATATGCTCCCTTGAATGACTTGATAAATAAGCACATAAATGAAGTCTGCGTGTGTGGCAGCTTTCTGTGTGCCGCTGTGTGGAAAGCCCAGACGGATGAGTTGGTCATTTACTCTCAGACCGACCTTGCTGTCTGGTCTGTGGGTTTGAATTCACATCTACCTGTCACCTGGTCAGAAGCAGTTCACAACAAAATAAACTGCAGATTGAACAGAGCCACAGCTCGTGTTCACCGGCTGGAAATAATATTCCCCACTGGGCGAATGGCACAGAATATTAACACAACTTTTCCTTTCTCAGGTCTGAAGCTGCATTTTAACTTTCAGCATTATGTGTTATTATTTCAAGTGTATGCCGGAGAGAGTTAATTAGCATTTCTAACCTGTGTTAATTAAGAAGAAAATAACAAATTAATGCATCTTCTCCTGCCGTGTTTACCAGAGTGGATAGAGCAGAAAGATGGAATTAAAGCTCATTGATGATGAGATTAATTATGGATACTGAACCTTCGTTAACCCTTTAGAGTCCAACATTTGAAATAAAAAGAAAGGATTCTTATTTTACATCATGTCAAATGTAAAACATCGGGGTCAGATTTAATGAGATGAGAGTCACTCCTCATCTAGACGCATCACTGACCACACTGATAATGTCACTGCTTATCCGGACCCATCACCGACCACACTGATAATGTCACTGCTTATCCGGACCCATCACTGACCACACTGTAATGTCACTGCTTGTCCAAACCCATCACTGACCACACTGATAATGTAACTGCTTATCCAGACCCATCACTGACCACATTGATAATTTCACTGCTTATCCAGACCCATCACTGACCGCACTGATAATGTAACTGCTTATCCAGACCCATCACTGACCGCACTGATAATGTCACTGTTTATCCACACCCATCACTGACCACACTGATAATGTCACTGCTTATCCAGACCCATCACTGACCACATTGATAATGTCACTGCTTATCCAGACCCATCACTGACCACACTGATAATGTCACTGTTTATCCACACCCATCACTGACCACACTGATAATGTCACTGCTTATCCAGACACACCACTGACCACACTCATAATGTCACTGCTTATCCAGACCCATCTCTGACCATACTGATAATGTCACTGCTAATCCAGACCCATCACTGACCACAC
>NW_027601658.1:0-91729 GCF_053455715.1 Rhinoraja longicauda
AACCCCATACTTGGACCTCTCCCTACACCAACACCTTTCAATTTCCCACCATTTAAATTTTTCCACCTTTCTCCACATTATTTTCCATCCGACATGTTCTGCCCGATGTCTCTGCATAATCCTGGCTTGGTATTATCAGCTATCTTGGATATATCATGCAGTGAGCTGGTGTAGGGTCCTGACCCCAAACAGGCACCATCCCTCTGCCTCCACTGATGCTGAGTTCCTCCAGCAGTTTGTGTTTTGCTTGGACATATCCAACCTGATCTTCTAATACAATTCAGGGATATCAATTGTGAGCAGCTGGGCCCAGCATTAATCCAGCATCATTCCTGGTCACAGCCACCCAGCCCAAAAAATGACCCATTTTATCCGACTCCATCTTCTCTCAGTTGACCAAGTCCTGGCTAGTATATTACCCTCATGGCCGTGCATGCTAACTTTGTTTAATAACCTCCTATACTCCAGTTTATTAAAGGCCTCTGAGTCCAAATACATATCAACTGGGTCCTCTTTTTCATTCCTGCCTGTTGCAACTTCGAAAGACATTAAGGTTTCAGGTTGGGACACTTCTTTGGACTGATTTTGGGGGTGGGGGGGGTGGGAAGGAAGTTGGATGAGAGGGGCAGGACAAAGCCTATGAGTCACGGGTGGACACAGACAAAGGTTTTTTGATCAGCGAATGATTGAAAAAAGTCCAGAGGGTTAGTTGAAAATTGTGAAGCTAGAGGAAGGAATGTAGTTGGAAGGAAATGGGTGAGAGAGAAATGGTTATGAGTCCAGGTGTAGCACAGGGAAGAGAGATGGACTGGGGGGAAGGAAGGGGGGAAGAAGGTGGGGGAGTTTGGTAAGTTACCCAAATTGGAGAATTAAATGTCCATATTATTAGGTTGTAAGCGACCCGTGGAATTTGAGGCACTGTTCCTCTAGTTTGTGTCTGGCCGAACTCTGGCAATGGAGGAAGCACAGGACAGAAAAGTCAGTGTTGGAATGGGAAGGGGGGTTAATGTGGTTAGTAACTGGGAAATCCAGTCGGCTTTGGTGGGCCGAGCTCAAGTGTCCGGCAAAACAGTCGCTGAATCTATGCTTTGTGTCACCGATATAATGAAGGCCACATCCGGAACACGTGGAACATCTGGAAGGTTAGATCGCATGTGATCTAAGGAGAGATAGCTGGATGGATAGAAAATTGGCTTCATGAAAGAAAGCAGAGGCTGATGGTGGAAGGTTTCTTTTCACAGACTCGAGGCCTGTGACTGGTGGTTTGCCTCAGGGTTTGATGGTGGGCCCATTGCTGTTTGTCATCTATATCATTGATTTGGATGAGAATGTACATGGCATGATTAGCAAGTTTGCAGATAACACGAAAGTGGGTGGTATTGGAGATAGTTAAGATGGAGCTTAACTACAGCGCCTTCGAGAGCGAGTTGGCAAGCTCGCACCTGTGCCGACGTCCCGCCATGGTACATTCCGCCTGTTCATGCCATCGGCCCTCCGGGACTGCACCCATGTGTTCCTGCGCCGTGACGCCCACCGGACGCCACTCCAGAGGCCTTATGAGGGCCCGTACCGGGTGCTGGAGCACGGACAGACAACCTTTGTCTTGGACATGGGGTGCCGGCCGGAGGCCATGTCAATTGACCACTTGAAGCCGGCCCACTTGGACTTCGACCAACGGGTTGCCCAGCCTCGGTCACGAGGTTGCCCCTCTTTGCGGGTCCCACCACCTGTCCCTCCAACTGTGCCTCCGCCGGCCCCTCTGTTGGCCGATTTTCGTACGCAGTCCGGTCGGGTAGTGCGACCACCAGTGCGTTTCGTGCCTCCGGTTCTGGGGGGCGGTGTCCTGTGGCGGCTCCCAAGGGTCGGGCCATACCACTACCGACCCCTCGGCACGGGAATGGACCGGTTCAGGGGGGCGGCCCTTTGCTACGGTTATAAAGGACAAGGTTTTGGGCGCGATTTCACTCTGGCAGACTTGACCGGTCTAGCAAACGTAATAAAATCAAACCTCCCGAAATACCCGGCTTCTTGCCTTTATTTCGGGCCTTTCTCGACGCGTTGCCACAGTTGTCAAAAATTGCAGCAGGATCTTGATCGATTGGCCAGGAGGGCTGAGGAATGGTTGATGGAATTCAATACAGAGAAATGTGAGGTGTTGCATTTTGGGAAGACTAAAATGGGCAGGATCTACACAGTCAACGGTAGGTCTCTGGGGAGAGTTGTAGAGAAGGAAGATCTAGGAGTGCAGGTACATAGCTTGTTGAAAGTGGCAACACAAGTAGATAAGGTGGTCAAAAAGGTTTTTGGCACGCTGGCCTTCATCTGTCAGAGTATTAAGTATAGAAGTTGGGAAGTCCTGTTGCATTTATATCAGACATTGATTAGGCATTAGGCAAGATGGTGTCAAGCTGGAAAGGGTGCAGAGAAGATTTACAAGGATCTTGCCAGGATTCAAGGGCCTGAGATTTATGAGTCGTAATTATATGGAGGTTGAGCAAGCAGGACTCTATTCCTTGGAGCGCAGGAGGATGAGGGGTGATCTTATAGAGGTGTACAAAATCATGAGAGGAATAGATTGGGTAGACATACTGAGCCTCTTGCCCAGTGTAGGGAAATCAAGAACCAGAGGACATAGTTTTAAGGTGAGGGGGGCGAAATTTAATAGGAACCTAGGGGTAACTTTCACACAGGTTGTGGATGTATGGAATGAGCTGCCGGAGGTAGTAGAGGCAGGTAGTATCACAATGTTTAAGAAACATTTGGACAGGTGCATGGATAGGACAGGTTTAGAGAGATATGGGCTAAACATAGGCAGGTGGGGCTAGTGTAGATGGGACATGTTGGTTGGTGTGGGCAAGTTGGGCCGAAGGGCCTGTTTCCGCGCGGTATGACTATCCTCCTGTCGCCCTCAGTTCTCTCTCCGACGCCATTCTTGCGAAGTACATTAATGACTTGGATGAAGGGATTAAAAGTACCATTAGCAAATTTGCAGATGATACAAAGCTGGGTGGCAGTGTGAACTGTGAGGAAGATGCTATGAGGATGCAGGGTGATTTGGACAGGTTGTGTGAGTGGGCGGATGCATGGCAGATGCAGTTTAAGGTGGATAAATGTGAGGTTATCCACTTTGGTGGAAAGAACAGGAAGGCAGATTATTGTCTGAATGGTGTCAAGTTAGGAAATGGGGAAGTACAAAGAGATCTGGGTGTCCTTGGTCATCAGTCACTTAAAGTTAGCATGCAGGTACAGCAGGCAGTGAAGAAAGCTAATGGCATGTTGGCCTTTATGACAAGAGGAGTTGAGTATAGGAGCAAAGAGGTCCTTCTGCAGTTGTACAGGGCCCTAGTGAGACCACACCTGGAGTACTGTGTGGAATTTTGGTCTCCAAATTTGAGGAAGGACATTCTTGCTATTGAGGGCGTGCAGCAAAGATTCACTAGGTAAATTCCGAAACGGTGGGACTATCGTATGTTGAAAGACTGGAGCGACTAGGCCTGTATACGCTGGAATTTAGGATGAGAGGCGGTCTTATTGAAACATATATTATTAAAGGATTAGACACATTAGAGGCAGAAAACATGTTCCCAATGTTGGGGGAGTCCAGAACCAGGGGCCACAGTTTAAGAACAAGGGGTAAGCCATTTAGAACGGATATGAGGAAATACTTTTTCATTCAGAGAGTTGTAAATCTGTGGAATTCTCTGCCTCGGAAGGCAGTGGAGGACAATTCTCTGGCTGCTTTCAAGATAGCGGAGTCAGGGGGTATGAGGAGAAGGCAGGAACGGGGTACTGATTGTGAATGATCAGCCATGATCACATTGAATGGCAGTGCTGGCTCAAAGGGCCGAATGGCCTACTCCTGCACCTATTGTCTATTGTCTAAATCTGTTGTAATTTTAAGGGGTTGCAGCTCAGGGTGAACTTGTTGTGGTACATTTGGACCAGAGTGATTTTGTCCTGAGGAGAGATTAAGCAGACTGGGCCTGTCCTCTCGAGTGGAAAATAATGAGTAATCACCTTGTGATAATTTGCATATCCATTATAGGCTTTGGGAGGGGATTTATTGTAATGTTGGTTCCTCTAGTTGAGAAGTGTAGAAGTAGGGGGTTGTTGGGATTGCAAGTTGGGACAGGCTGTTGAGCACTGAGATAAGAAAAAAATCCCCATCCTCATAGGTGGCGATTCTGTAGATTTCATCACACAGGGGTGTGGGAGCTCAGCCACTGAGGGCATTCACAACAGAGATTACTAGATTTCTGGATATCAAGGGGAACATGGATTAAGGGCTGGTTGTGAGCTTTTTCATCAGGACCTGATACTTACACAATCAGTCACAAATGGCAGATCCTTGAAGCATGCTTTGGCTTCCTGTGAACAAAGGAAAGTGGAGGTTACCAGGAGTGGACTGACCAGCTATGATTCTTCAGACAGAAAAGACGATGACAAACTAATGAAACGTGGAGAGGGAAGTGCTCCGAGCACATTACATCAGCACGTATTACTGGATGACGGATTGGCTGGAAATCTAAATAAAATAGAAAACAATAAATAACCTCAGCAAGTCAGGTAACGTTTATGGGGAAAGAAACAGATTTAACATTTCAGGTTCAAGATCCCACTACAGTATCGGCAAAGGAAAGCACAAAAGGTAATTGAAGTTGCAGAAACGTCCTGAAAAGGTCAGGAAAAAGGAGGCATGGATCAGGTCCAGGTGGCTGGGACAAAGCGTATCCCTGGAGAATGTAGTGGACTGTAGGGCATATTTATAGTAATGGAATCACACAGCACAGAAACAGGCCCATAGGCACAACCTGCCCATGCTGACCAATATGCCCCATCTATATTAGACAGTAGATAATAGGTGCAGGAGTAGGCCATTCGGCCCTTCGAGCCAGCACTGCCATTCAATGTGATCATGGCTGATCATTCTCAATCGGTACCCCGTTCCTGCCTTCTCCCCATACCCCCTGACTCCGCTATCCTTAAGAGCTCTAACTAGCTCTCTCTTGAATGCATTCAGAGAATTGGCTTCCACTGCCTTCTGAGGCAGAGAATTCCACAGATTTACGACTCTCTGACTGAAAAAGTTTTTCCTCATCTCCGTTCTAAATGGCCTACCCCTTATTCTTAAACTGGCCTCTGGTTCTGGACTCCCCCAACATTGGGAACATGTTTCCTGCCTCTAAGGTGTCCAACCCCTTAATAATCTTATATGTTTCGATAAGATCCCCTCTCATCCTTCTGAATTCCAGTGTATACAAGCCTAGCCACTCCAGTCTTTCAACATATGATAGTCCCGCCATTCCGGGAATTAACCTAGCAAACCTATGCTGCATGCCCTCAATAGCAAGAATATCCTTCCTCAAATTTGGAGACCAAAACTGCACACAGTACTCCAGGTGCGGTCTGACTTGGGCCCTGTACAACTGCAGAAGGACCTCTTTGCTCCTATACTCAACTCCTCTTGTTATGAAGGCCAACATTCCATTGGCTTTCACTGCCTGCTGTACCTGCATGCTTCCTTTCAGTGAATGATGCACTAGGACACCCAGATCTTGTTGTACGTCCCCTTTTCCTAACTTGACACCATTCGGATAATAATCTGCCTTCCTATTCTTGCCACCAAAGTGGATAACCTCACACATATCCACATTAAACTGCATCTGCCATGCATCCGCCCACTCACACAACCTGTCCAAGTCACCCTGCAACCTCATAGCATCTTCCTCACAGTTCACACTACCACCCAGCTTTGTATCATCTGCAAATTTGCTAATGGTACTTTTAATCCCTTCATCCAAGTCATTAATGTATATATTAAATAGCTGCGGTCCCAGCACCGAGCCTTGCGGTACCCCACTAGTCACTGCCTGCTATTCTGAAAGGGACCCATTTATCCCCACTCCTTGCTTTCTGTCTGCCAACCAATTTTCTATCCATGTCAGTACCCTACCCCCAAAACCATGTGCTCTAATTTTGCCCACTAATCTCCTATGTGGGACCTTGTCGAACGCTTTCTGAAAGTCACCACATCCACCGGCTCTCCCCTGTCAATTTTCCTAGTTACATCCTCAAAAAATTCCAGAAGATTAGTCAAGCATGATTTCCCCTTCGTAAATCCATGCTGACTCGGAACGATCCTGTTACTGCTATCCAAATGCTCCGCAATTTTATCTTTTATAATTGACTCCAGCATCTTCCCCACCACTGATGTCAGACTAACTGGTCTATAATTTCCTGTTTTCTCTCTCCCTCCTTTCTTAAAAGTGGGATAACATTAGCTACCCTCCAATCCACAGGAACTTATCCTGAATCTATAGAACATTGGAAAAGGATCATCAATGCGTCCACAATTTCAAGAGCCACCTCCTTAAGTACCCTGGGATGCAGACCATCAGGCCCAGGGGATTTATCAGCTTTCAGTCCCATCAGTCTACCCAACACAATTTCCTGCCTAATGTTCCTTCAGTTCCTCTGTCACCCTAGGATCTCTGGCCACTAGAACATCTAGGAGATTGTTTGATTGTTATATTAGTCCCACCTACTTGCACTTGGCCCATATCCCTCCTTCATTATCCATGTACCCATCCATATACCCAACATTCCATTTACCCACCACCCTCTGTGTGAAAAAGTTGCCCCTTAGGTTCCTATTAAATCTTTCCCCTATCACCCTAATCCTATGGCTTCTGATTCTTGATTCCCCTACTCTGGGTAAAATACCTTATCTATTCCACTCATGATCTTATACTCACTCCTCTGTAAGTTCATTCCTCATCCTCCTGCATTCCAGGGAATAAAGTCCAAGACTGCCCAATCACTCCCTGTAGCTCAGGCCCTCAAGTCCTGGCAACATCCTTGTAAAGGATATTCGTAAAGGAAAACTAAAGGGCAAAAAAGAAGGCCTGGCAGACCTCTGGCAGATAAAATGCAAGAGACTCCAATGAGTCTTTGTAACATTTTATGTATGGGTGGGGGGTGGGACACACGACATGGGGGGGGGGGGGTGTGGGGGTGGGAGACACGACATGGGGGGGGGGGGGGGGAGATACGAAAAGGGGTGGGGGGGGGGAATACGGAAGCGACGGCGCCAAGGACTCCTGTACATTGGTAACATTAGGTCCCTGTCTCAGAACACAAACACCTTGCAACAAAGAACCATTAATTGAGCATGACTTACCTGTGGTGTTACTTTTTCACAATTATTCAGACGTCTGCAACAAAAACAAAGAAGTTTTGTTTCCGCTGCACATCAACATTCAACGCTCATAAGTAAATACAAATTCTTGTATCCCTTCCTCCCCCTCACCAACATACCGTCCCCACATTCCTCACCCTCTCTGCTTAATCCCCATTAAGCCATGCGCTCCCTCTCAGTATTCCCACCTCTCCACACACTCTCCCTCTCTGGCACACAATCACATTGGAGAGTAGCAACGATTTGTGACCGAAAACTGATCTGTGTTCCTGTTGCATTGTGCAGATCTCTGTCCATCTACACAGGTTCACAACCCAATGGTATGAACATTGAATTCACCAATATCAAGTAATACCCCCATGCCCTCTCTTGTTTCCGTTCCCCCTTCCCACACCCGGAGCAGCCCATTTATTTCACTATCTCCCATCTGCCCCTTCACACCCCACCATTTTCCTTCCTCAGTGTGCTCATCTCCCATCCCCAGATCCCTCATTTCTCTTTTATTCCCCCCTCTCCCCCCCCACACAATACTGCACACAATACTCCAAATGTGCCCTGACCATAGTTTATAAAGCTGCAACATGATCACCTGATTCTAAAACCCACATCTGACTGATGAAGGTAAGCAAGCTGTCTGCCTTCTTTACCTCCCTATCCATGTTGTGCTTCCACTTTCAGTGAACTATAGACTTGCTCCTCAAGATTCCTCTGCAGATAATGCTACGGAGGGTTTAATTTATGACCAGACTCAAAAAGCAGAGGGCAAAGCTTTAAAGTGAGAGGGGCAAAGTTTAAAGGAGAGTGGTGGGTGCCTGGAACACACTGCTGAGGGTGGTGGTGGAGGCAGATACAATAGTGACATTTGAGGCCTTTAAATAAGTACATGGATATGCAGGGAATGGAGGGATGTGGATCATGTGCAGGTGGAGGAGATTAGTTTATCTTGGCATCATGAACAGCACTGACATTGTGGGCCAAAGGGCCTGTTCCTGTGCTGCATTGTACTGATAGGCCTGGAGCAATGCAGGGTGTAACACAGGGAACTTTGATCATGTGGATGATCACAGTCTTTTCCCAAGGGCGGGAGAGTGTCAAACTAGATTTTCAATGAGAGGGGAAAGATTTAAAAGGGATCTGAGGGTGGTGGGAGTATGAAATGAGCTGCCAGAAGAGGTAGGAGGAGCGAGTACAATAACAATATTTCAAAGTTATACGGACAGGTACATGGATTGGAAAGGTTTAGAGGAGTATGGGCCAAACGCAACCTAATGGGTGTGGCTCGAGGTGAACACTTTGGTTAGCATGGAAGAGGTGCTGAAGGCCCTGTTTCCATGCTGCGTAGCTCTCTGTCTATATGATCTATATTCTGCCTCTCCCTCTACCCATCCATCTCTTTCTCCCTGCCTGTATAGCTCTCCATCTCTTCACATCTGTCCTCCTCCCCTCTTTTCACACATCTATCTGTAACTATCTATCTATCTTCCTGTGTCTGCCTCTCTTTCCCACATCTGTTTGTTTTGTCAGGCATCTGTGCATCTCCCCCTTCTCTCTCTCCCTCGCTGCATCCTTTATCTCCCACTCTCTCTCTGCCACTCACACACTGTTGCTCTCTCCTTCCACTCTCCATCTTTTCCTTCCCATCTCTTTGTGCTCTGTCCTCAATCTCCTCTCCTTCTCATTGTCTCCCCCTCTGTCACTCTTACTCTCTCCATCACTTCTCCCTCAGACTCTCTCTCTGTCCGTCCTCCTCCTCTCCCTCCTTCCATCTCTCTCTCTCTCTCTCTCTCTCTCTCTCCATCTCCCTGCCTCTGTCTCTCTTCTTCCATATATTTGTCTCTCTGCCACCCTTCCTCATTTTGTCTCTCTCTCCTCCCGTGGATGGCGGTGGTGGGGCTGTATGTCAGTGAGATACACACATCAGGTCCTCACCTGTAGTAGTTCAGACCTATGACAAAGTACCGATGCACTGTTAATCTCTGAGTAGCATACTTCCCATGTTCATACCACTCATGGGACCTGTGGAAAGAGATTAGGAACAGCAATGTTTCAATATGAAGAGTTTTCAAGAGTGCAGAGCTGAAAGATGGATTGAAGGAGAAACAGAAACTGTCTTTGAATGATATTGGTGGTGAGACCACACTTGGACTATTGTGCAGAGTTCCAGTCACCCAACTACTGGAATTATTCCAACTAAATATATAGGAATAATTTCAACTATGGGAACCCCGTCATTAAGTTGGAAAGGGTACAGAAGAGATTGATGAGGATGTAACAGGGACAGGAGGGATTGAATGATATGGAGGGACTGGACAGGCTGGGGCTGTTTTCACTGGAGCGAAGAAGGCAATAAAGTGACTGCTTTCCCAGGGTTGGGGTGTCTAAAACATGAGGGCATAGGTTTAAGGTGAGAGGGGAAAGATTTAAAGGGGATCTAAGGGGCAATCTTTTCCACACAGACGGTGCTACATTAATGGAATAAGCTGACAGAGGTCATGTAGAGATGGATTTAAAAGACATTTGAACAGGCATATGGATAGAAATGTTTAGAGGAAGTTAAAAACAAGTTGGTGGAGACCAGACAGTATCTGCAGGGAGAAAATGCACAGATGACCATTTTTTCCAGTCTGAAGATCAGGAACCAAAACATTATTTGTCCAGTTGGAAGGGGAGGGGAGGGGAGGGGATGGGGAGAGTGGGTGATGAAGGAGAGTGTCCATGGTGGGGGTGGGGGTGGGGAGAGTGGGTGATGAGGGAGAGTGTCCATGGTGGGGGTGGGGGTGGGGAGAGTGGGCGATGAAGGAGAGTGTCCATGGGAGGGGAGGGATGATGGGGGAGAATGTCCACAGGAGGGGTGGGGGCAGGGAGGGTGGGTGATGAGGCACAGTGTCCATGGGTGGGGAGGGGGTGGAGAGAGTGAGTGGTGGGGGAGAGTGTTCAGAGGAGGGGTGGGGTTGGGGAGAGTGGGTGATGAAGGAGAGTGTCCATGGTGGGGGTGGGGAGAGCAGGTGATGGGGGAGAGTGTCAGTGGGAGGGGTGGGGAGAGTGGGTGATGAAGGAGAGTGTCCATGGGAGGGGAGGGGTGGGGAGGGTGGGTGATGAGGGAGAGTGCCCGTGGGAGGGGAGGGATGATGGGGGAGAATGTCCACAGGAGGGGTGGGGTTGGGGAGAGTCGGTGATGAGGCACAGTGTCCATGGGTGGGGAGAGTGGGTGATGGGGGAGAGTGTCAGTGGGAGGGGTGTAGAGTGGGTGATGAGAGTGTACGTGGGAGGGGTGTAGAGAGTGGGTGGTGTGAGTGTCCGTTGAAGGCTGGGAAGGGGGTGGGGAGAGTGGGTGATTGGGGAGAGTGTCCATAGGAGGGGTGGGGATGGGGAGAGTGGGTGATGAGAATGTCCGTGGGAGGGGTGGGGATGGGGAGAGTGGGTGATGGGGGAGAGTGGGTGATGGGGCAGAGTGGTGGGGAGAGTGGGTGATGGGGCAGAATGGTGGGGAGAGTGTCCGTGGGAGGGGATCCAGTGGGTTGGAGATTTGACTGATATGAAGGTACAGCACAGCAGTCAGTTATTTGGCTTATTGAGTCTGCACTGACCACCAAGCACCCATTTTATGATCAATTGCCCCATAGATTCTCCCCCTTAATTTATAGCAGCCAATTAACGTAGCCCTCACACATTTTTTGAATATGGGAAGAATCCAGAGCACCCTTGGGAAGCCCACAGAATAACAGGGAGAATGTACAAACACAGGCAGCAGCAGATATCAGGATTGAACCAGGGGTTACTGGAGCCGTGGGTGGTAGCTTTACTAGTTGTGCCACTGTGCCACCTAAACCATTGAACAGACAAACTTTGGTGTTCAAACCCAAGGATTGCAGGTGTGCAGTACACAAGGTTGCCAGCACAGGTGTGCACAATATTTCCCTTCATTTGTCAGGCACTCAATAAGAACAGTGTTACAACTTTATCTATTGGTCAGGCCACACCTGGAGAACTGTATAATTCTGATCTAGGATTAGGCACCTGAATTATGAGGAACGACTGGATAGACAGCGTTAGCTTTCCCGGGAATTGAGGAGGCTGAAGGGGACCCGGTGGACATGCACAAAGGTATGAGAGTAAGAGACAGAGCAGATAGTAGGAAACTAGATGGCTCACTTTTAGGAGAAGTGGGAAAAGATTTAGAGATCTGAAAATAACTTTTTCAAGAGAGGGTAGTTGGAATCTGAAACACACTGCTCGAGGCAGTGGAAGCAGTGACTCTCACAACATTTAGAAGTTAGAAGAGGATTGATGAGGGCAGTGTGGCCTGCTAAATTCAGCAAGGCCTTTGACAAGGTATCGCATTGTAAGCTCGGCTGGAAGGTTAGATCACATGGGATCCACGGCAAACTAGCCAATTGGTGAGAAAATTGGTTTGATGGCAAGAGCCAGAGGGTATAGTAAAGAGTTGTTATTCAAATTGGAGATCAGAAACCAGTGGTGTGCCACAGGGATCGATGCTGGGTCACTATTGTGGAATGACCGAATGGCCTAATTCTGCTCCAATCACTTATGACCTTGTCATGGCCCAGCTAATGTCCACATAGACAACGATCTTTAACCTCAATCAATCCTCTTGGTCACCTCTTTAAAAAACTGTCTGCTTTGTGAGATATGATTTCCTATGATTATCCCTGATCAGTCTTTATCTATCAACTGCTGGTAAATGATGTCCCTCAGAATCACCTGCAGTTACGTACCCACTACTGATGCAGGCTCACTCACCAGTGGTGCCCTGGCTTGTCCTTGGTGCCCTTAAATAACTGTACATTAGCCACCCTCCAGTCTACTGGAACTTCACCTGTGCCTAAAGATGATGGTAATATCTGTGCAAGGGCTCCACAATTTCTACCCTAGCTTTTCACAAGGTCAACTATACATTTGGTCAACCCCTGGGGATTTATCCACCTTAGGTACAAACCATTACCAAAGACTTCTATTGCCAGTCAGATCTGGCCAATTGTTGTTCAAACGTGGTAGTAAATCCTGAAAATAAACAAATTAACAGTTTGTGTCAGGACAAGAGTGAAATAAAAACTGAAAATACAAGAAGGAGAACATCACATACCCTACACAGCGATAGCAGCTGGATTGCAATCAAGTTGGTCAGCGATATGAAAACAGATGCAGGTATCTGGGAATAGGGTGGGATCTAATCCAGGGATTTGGGGGTTTGTAAATAAACAGATACTCAGGAATTACAGGTTGGAATCCAAGTGAGGATTTCCACATAATCTAACAGAAACCCAAAAGTTATGTGTAGACTTGAATATTGAATCGTAGATTTATAGTTATAGAGTCATAGAGTGGTACAGTGTGGAAACAGGCTCTTCAGCCCAACTCGCCCATACCGGCCAATAGTGGCCCAGCTACCCTAGTCCCACTTGCTTGGTCCATAATACTCCAAACCTGTCCTATCCATGTACTTGTCCAACTGTTTCTTAAACGATGGGATAGTCCCAGCCTCAACTACCTCCTCTGGCAGCTTGTTCCATACACCCACCACCCTCTGTGTGAAAATGTTACCACTCGGATTCCGATTAAATCTTTGCCCCTTCACCTTGAACCTATGTCCTCTGGTCCTTGATTCCCCTACTATGGGTAAAGGACTCTGTGCATCTACCCGATCTATTCCTCTCATGATTTTGTATACCTCTATAAGATCTCCCCTCATCCTCCTACGCTCCATGGAATAGAGACCCAGCCTAGTCAACCTCTCCCTATAGCTCACACCCTCTAGTCCTGGCAACATCCTTGTAAATCTTTTCTAAACCCTTTCAAGCTTGACAATATCTTTCCTATAACATGGTGACCAGAACTGAATACAATATTCTAAATGCGGTCTCACCAACGTCTTATAAAACTGTAACATGACCTCCCAACTTCTACACTCAATACTCTGACTGATGACGGCCAAAGTGCTGAAAGCCTTTTTGATTACCTTATCTACCTGCGACGTGACCTTCAAGGAACCATGCACGTATTCCTAGATCCCTCTGCTCTGTAACACTACACAGAGGCCTACCATTTTACTGTGTAGGTCCTACCCTTGTTCGACGTCCCAAAATACAATACCTCACACTTCTCTGCATTAAATTCCATCAACCACTCCTCCGCCCACCTTGCCAATCGATCCAGATCCTGCTGCAATTGTTCACAACCATCTTCACTATCTGCAAACCACTAACTTTGGTATCATCAGCAAATTTGATAATCTTGCCCTGTATGTTCTCATCCAAATCATTGATGTAGATGACAAACAGTAATGGGCCCAGCACCAAACCCTGAGGCACACCACTAGTCACAGGCCTCCATTCTGAGAAGCCACCTTCCACCATCACCCTCTGCCTCCTTCCATGGAGCCAATTAGCTATCCTTTCAGCTATCTGTCCTTGGATCCCATGAGATCTAATCTTCCAGAGCAGCCTACCATGTGGAACCTTGTCGAACACCGTACTGAAGTCCATTAACACAACTTCTACAGCTCTGCTCACGTCTTCAAAAAAATCAATCAGAATTCAGAGACATGACCTCCCCACGTACAAAACCATGCTGACTATCCCTAATTAGCCCTTGCCCATCCAAATGCCTGTATATTCTATCCCTCAGAATACTCTCCAGTAACTTAGCAACTACAGATGTTAAGCTCACCGGCCTATAGTTCCCAACATTTTCCCTGCAGCCTTTCTTGAAAAGAGGCACAGCATTTGCCACCCTCCAATCTGGCACCTCTCCTGTATTTAAGGATGACTCATAAATTTCAACCAGGGCTCCCGCAATTTCCTCTCTAGTTTCCCGGAATGTCGTCGGATATAGACAATAGACAATAGGTGCAGGAGTAGGCCATTCAGCCCTTCGAGCCAGCACCGCCATTCAATGCGATCATGGCTGATCACTCTCAATCAGTACCCCGTTCCTGCCTTCTCCCCATACCCCCTCACTCCGCTATCCTTAAGAGCTCTATCCAGCTCTCTCTTGAAAGCATCCAACGAACTGGCCTCCACTGCCTTCTGAGGCAGAGAATTCCACACCTTCACCACTCTCTGACTGAAAAAGTTCTTCCTCATCTCCGTTCTAAATGGCCTACCCCTTATTCTTAAACTGTGGCCCCTTGTTCTGGACTCCCCCAACATTGGGAACATGTTTCCTGCCTCTAATGTGTCCAATCCCCTAATTATCTTATATGTTTCAATAAGATCCCCCCTCATCCTTCTAAATTCCAGTGTATACAAGCCCAATCGCTCCAGCCTTTCAACATACGACAGTCCCGCCATTCCGGGAATTAACCTAGTGAACCTACGCTGCACGCCCTCCAAAGCAAGAATATCCTTCCTCAAATTTGGAGACCAAAACTGCACACAGTACTCCAGGTGCGGTCTCACCAGGGCCCGGTACAACTGTAGAAGGACCTCTTTGCTCCTATACTCAACTCCTCTTGTTATGAAGGCCAACATTCCATTGGCTTTCTTCACTGCCTGCTGTACCTGCATGCTTCCTTTCATTGACTGATGCACTAGGACACCCAGATCTCGTTGAACTCCCCCTCCTCCTAACTTGATCTGATCAGGCCCCGGAGATTTGTCTACCTTCATACACGACAGTACCTTCAGTACTTCCTTGACGGTAACAATGACTCTCATGACACTTCCAGTGACTGCTCCAATTTCCTCTGTCCTACTGCCTTTCTCCTCGGTAAATACAAAGGAGAAATACTCATTTGAGGACCTTGCCCATAACCTGTGGCTCCACACAGAGGTAACAGTTTTTATTCCTGAGATGTCCCACTCTCTCTCTAGTTACCCTTTTCTCCCTTAATTATTTATAAAATCTTTTGGAATTGTTCTTGAGGCTACTCGCAAGAGCTATCTCCTGGCCTCTTTTTAGCCTTTCTGTTCTCCTTTTTTTGGTTGCTCCTTAGTTCCCAAAACTCCTCCAGGGGTGCACTTGATCCCAGCTGCCTATACCTGTCCCATGTATCCTTCTTGTTTTTGACTAACATCTCAATTTCCCTCATCAGCCAAGCTGCCTTGTTTGCCTGCTATGCCTTTCACTCTAACGGGGACGTACACATCCTGAGCTCTCTTTAGTACACTTTTAAAAACATCCCACTTGGCCGATGTTCCTTTCCCCATCAAATAACCTGCTCCAGTCAACTTGAAGGTTCTCTCATACCCTCAAAGTTGGCCTTACCACAGTTGAGCATTTTAACACATGGACCCTCTCCATTCCGATCCATAGCTTTCTTAAACCTCACCTGAACCCTTCATGCTATGATTTTCCCAGTCTATATTAGGAAAGTTAAAATCCCCTACAATAACAACCTTATTTGACCTGCAGCTGTCTGCAATCTCCTGGCACATTTGCTCTTCTAATTCCCGTTGACTATTTGGGCGTTTGTAGTACACCCCTTTCCTGATCATCCCTTTCTTGTTCCTCAGCTCCACCTATATAGTTTCACTAGACGAACCGTCCGTAATGTTACCTCTGAACTTAACCTCTGAACCTAGCCGTGCCATCCTCCTTAATCAACAATGCAACTCCCCCTCTGCTTTTTTCCTCACCCATGTCTCTCCTGAAGCTCCTGTACCCCGGATCATTGAGCTGCCAGTCCTGCCCCTCCCTTATCCATGTTTCAGTCATGGCTTGCATTTTACCCAACTACACTAATCCCATTTGCCCACATTAAGACAGTATCCCTCTCTGCCATGTCCTATTTAAGCATTTGTCTCAAAGCTTTTTAAACATAAGATTCAGATTAACATTCAGTGCGGAAACGTGCCCTTTGGCCCAAGTCCTCGCCAACCTGCAACCCCCGCACATTACCACTATCCTACACACACTAGAGATGATTTTTTAAACATTTACCAAGCTTACAACCCAAGAGTATGAACTTCGAATCCTCCAATTTTAGGTGACCTCTAACAACCCCCCCCCTCCCCCTTACCTGGCTCACACCTATTTCTCCCTTCCCCCTCCTCTTACATCTCTTCCTATGGCTTCACAATTTGTAATCCCCCTCCTCTCTTCCAGCTTTCTTTCCCCCACCTCTTACAATCAGTCTGAAGAAGTATCCTGACTTGAAACGTCTCCAATCCACATTCCTCAGAGATGTTGCCAGACCCACTGAGTTACTCCAGCACTTTGTTTCTTTATTTAACACAGACCAGACTTAGACCCAACCAGTGACCCAACCAACACAATCACTGACTTGTCAGACCCTGGTCATCCTTCTCCCTGTTCTCTTCCAGCAGAAGGTACAGAAGCTTGAAAGCGTGCAACACTAGACTCCAGAACTGCTTCTTCCCCTCTGTTATCAAGCTTCTGAATGGTCCTTCCATTAACTAGGGTACTAAATCAATTCACCTCTACTGCATTGCAGACATTGGACTTTGTTTCTGGAACTAATGCACTACAAAGCTGAGAAACATATTCTCAGTTACTCCAGCACTCTGTATCTTCCCCTTTGTTCTATCTATTGCACTCGAGTTTGGCTTGATTGTTTTTATGTATAGTATTTTCTGATCTGATTGGAAAGCATGCAAAAGAATGCTGTATCATTGCTGTATCATTTCACTGTATCTCGGCACATGTGACAACAATAAACTTAAGCCGAACCTAAACCTAATATTGTGTAGGAAAGAACTGCAGATGCTGGTTTAAATTGAATGTCGACACAAAATGCTGGAATAACTCAGTGGGACAGGCAGCATCTCTGGAGAAAAGGACTGGATAACATTTCGGATAAGACTTCTTCAGACTGAAGGGTCTCGACCTGAAATGTCACCCAGTCCTTCTCTCCAGAGATGCCTCCTGTCCCGCTACACCTAATATTCACAGGTGAAATACTACAAGATTGGAAGGCTTGAGTTATTAGGTGACATTGGATCAGCTGTGGACACAAGAAACTGCAGGCACCGGAATCTTTAGCAAAAACAATGCTGGAGTAAGATGCTGGATTTAGGCAGCATCTGCAGAGGGAATGGACAGGAAACCTTTTGGGTTGGGAACCTTCTTCAGATTGATCAGACTGAACAGACAGGGACTGTTTTCCCTGGAGTGAAGGAGGCTGAAGGGTGATCTTATGGAGGTTTATGAAATCATGGGAAGCATAGAGAAGGCGCATGGTCACAGCCTATACTCCAGCATAGGGGAGTCTAAAACTAGAGGGCACAGCTTTAATGTGAGAGGGGAGAGACTTATTCCCACACAGGGTGCTGGGTATAAGGAAGAAGCTGCCAGAGACATTGGTAGGGATGGGTAGAATTATAACGTTTAAAAGACATTTGTACAGGTTTATGCATAGGAAGGGTTTAGAGGGATATGAGCCAAACAGGCAAAGCTCACTAGCTTTGGTAGACATCTTGATTGGCATGGATAAGCTGACAGGTCTCTTTGCATGCTGCATGATTCTAATATCAGATATCTGTGGGGGAGTAACATGCTTGGATCTATGGCAGGAGTTCAGATAGTTTATGTGTGGAAATAACAGATACCAGAGTTACAGAGTGGGAAGTCATTCATTGTCTGTAGGAAGTCATTTACATGTTGAATAACAGATACTAGGAGTGGGTTACAAACTGAAGGTTTTCAATGGGTTTGTGTGTTAATGTACACAATCTCAAATACTGCAGCTGAGGCCAATGTAAAATGCCCAGAGAACAGACCTGAGGACACCTCCTGCTGCTGTGTGATTTGAAAAGCCCACCCACCCTCTAGAGAAATTGACCAAAGGCCTGTGTGCCAGCGTGTCACCCCAGACCCAAAACCCACGATGGTCTTGAACCGTAAGTACTTACTCTTATTTTGTCGAAGGTAAAGTCATGTTTATTCACATTGTCACCCTGGGGGGGCCTGGAAGATAAATGGATGGGGTGAGTTACTACCTCCAAGCTGAAGAGTTCCTGCACTTTGCTGACAACTTCTTCACAGGGACAACACTTCCTGTTCTGTCTCAGTGCCAGAGACCAGGAGCTCCGTGGTACCTCCAGCGTTGCAGAATCGGTGCTCCCACACTGCAGCTTGGAGCAATGACAGCAAATATACCCCGTCCCGGGTTTGCCGGGTGTGAAGTTAACCATGTTAACAAATATACGTGACCCACTCCACATTTCTTGCTATTAAATATGATATTAAAAGGTTGCATGCTCTGAGTCAGCAGAGCAGTCTCTGGCTTGACATGTTATTGTGAACAAAGAAGTTAATTGTCACTCACGTCTTGAATATATTATTCCAACAGAGGTCTGGCTTTGTCTCTGCAGACCTTTAGTGACATCACAACAGATTCTTGGTCTCTTTATTTAAAGAGAGGTATAGCTGCCATGGAAGCAGTTGGGTGAATGGTGAAAGGTTGAGTCCTGGGATGGGGTGCTGTATGAGAGATTGAGCAGGTTGGGCCGAAGCTCACTGGAGATTTTGGAATGGGAAGTGATCTTCATGAATTGTCTAAATTGTGAGGGGGACTGACAGGGTTGTGTCAGATTCAGGGGCGGCCATTTGAGGTGGAGCTGAAGACCTTTGCTCAGAATGCAGCCGTGCAGCTGCAGAACCAGCTGTTGTTCTGGTGCTGGTGCCCAGTGCCTGGGCTCAGTGGAGACCACAGCCCAGCACCACAGCCCGACACTACCACTGGAGACCCCCCTGTCAGCTCTCCCTGACAACTCCCATCTCTCACTAGAACCCATCTGAGTAACGAGACTTACCACCAGCCATGGATGGTCCACCAATTAAAATTACATTCTGATAGATCATTGGGGTCATTGTCAGGCAGAGAGTGGGCAGGCAATGGGAGGGTTTGGCAAAAGGACAGAGGGATGAGTGAACAAAGGGAGGGGTGGAAGAGACAGGTGGATGGGTCAAAGTGACTGTGGGATTGGTTGCTTCTCTCCAGGTGGATGTTTCTCTGCTTCTCAGGATATGAGTGAGAGGGTGCAGAGGAAAGTGGGACCCAGAACAAGTGGTACACATTGGTACCAATGTGGAGAAGGCAGCAATGGAAGTCTGTCAATGTTGCCAGAGGTGGACAGGTGGCAATCTCTGGGTTGCTGGCACGGCGAGGCTTCAGGGAGAACAGAATATGAAGAGAAGGTGGTGATAGACTGGTAACATCCATGGTGCATACAGGTACATTCAGATTCAGAGGCAGATGAAACCTGTATGAGATGGACGGGTCACAAGTTAATAGGATTGGGACAATGCCCAAGTCACGACAGTTGAATCAAGATCAGCAGGGTATGGGCATACCAGGCAATAACAGCAAAAATAAATAAGGTGAACAGAGGGTGTGAGTGTTGGATGATGACAGAGAAGGAATTGTTGGATAGGAGCAAATTGAGAGACACAATCTGGTGTCCACAATATACACAGAATGTGATGAGTAAGATTGGTGAGCTGCAGGTACAAAGAGCCATGTGTGATTATGATGTGCTGCTGATCACATGGCTCATTCTCGGCAGAACAGACCTCTTAATATTCAAAGATATGGTGGACAGAAAAGGCAAGGATGGAAAACAGGAGATGGGAGGCAGAGGAAAATGGTATTATAGACTATCGATTAAACATTCCCTTCTCCAAACAAGACAGCATCAAAGCTTCACCGTCGCCTCTCGCCGATGGACGGATGCCAACTACTATAGACTGAAGAGAGGGGATGTCCTTGAGGCCATGCACAAACTCGCTTGGGCTGGAATTCACTTTGCAGAACTTCCTCTTCTTCCCGACGTCGTTCATGCCCATGTGCACAACCACTTCTGGCTGTTCACCCTTCCTCTTGAGGATGTTCTGAAGTCGGTCTGTGACATATTTAACCCTGGCACCAGGGAGGTAACAGACCATCCTGAAGTCCCGCCTGCCGCTACAGAATCTCCTGCCCACACTTCGGACAATGGAGTCACCTACTACTATGGCTCTGCCTGACGTCGGTCTCCCCAGTCGAGTCTCCTTGCCAGGATTGGAGCCACCGACCTGTTCACCGCTTGGACTGGAAGCGTCTTCTGCTCCGACAACTCCTAAGGGGGCATACCTGTTTTCATTCGGCACAGCCACCGGGGTCGCCTGCTCTCCACGTTTACTCCCTTTTCTCCCAGTCACCCACCTGCTCTCCTCCTGAATCACTGGCTTAACAACTTCACTTGTCCAGGAAACTCTCATTTTCCAGGATGGCCCTAAGGTCATCCAGCTGCTTCCCCAGTTCCCCAACACGTTCACTCAGGAGCTGCACCTGGACACAATTCCTGCAGGTGTAGTCTCCAGAAGCTCCATAGGCATCCTTGACCGCCCATAACCTGCAGGAAATACACTGCACCAACCTGCCTGCCATTTCTTCAGTGGACAAAAAATCACAAGTTTCAAAGATCTGGGATACCAAAAAAAATTAGAGATTGCCAAATTTTATTTGGAGAAAAAAATAAATGGACAGAACACTTTTCAACTCTTGTTTCCTTACGCAAGCATAGATAATGTGCTTTGTGTTAGTAAATCGCGAAATGGACTGCTCTCCCCAGTCCTCATGTATCACAAGTGTTGATATTGTGGCAGCTGGCACTGTCACTGAAGAATGGGGAATGTTTTATGTACAGACGAGGAGTATTCCCACACCAGGGAAAAGTAAAGGAACTCAGGTGCTCCCTGGATCACCCAGGAGGGAGTGAAGGAAGGAGTGAGCATGAGGAAGGTGAGACTTCAATGGAAACCCACCTGAATGTGGTGAGTTGGGAGAGGCAGTGAGTACAAAAGGAGAGAGGCTTTTCAAGGGAAAGTGGAACAAAGAGCCTTCCAAAGGCCTGTAAATGGGATGAGCGGAGTGTGGAGATCAGGGTATAACGGAGTGATCTGCATCAAGGTAGAGGCACAGCTGGAACATGGCTGAGGGCATTGTATCACCCGTTATCAGGAAATGGGAGCTGCCAGAAGCGGAGTGATGCAGATCTGGGAGAGGGGGTGGGGGTAACTGATGAGGAGGAGGAGGTAACACTAACAAGTCACTTGCACCGGAAGGGATAATCCCAGGTTGTTAAAGGATGCAAGGGTCATGGAGCAGGTGGCTGTAATCTATGTTGCCACCACCTTCTGTGTGAAGAAATTGACCCTCAGGTTCCAATCAAATCTTGCCCCACTCACCTTTAACCTAAGTCTTCTTGTTCATGATTCCCCCGCGTTCGGTAAAATACCCTATCTATTCCCCTCAAGACCTTATACTCCTTTATAAGATCATTGCTCATCTTCCTGCACTCCAAAGAATAACGTTCTCGCCTACACAACCTCTCTCTGTAGCACAGGCTCACAAGTCCTGGCAACATCCTCTTCAGCTTCTCTGTGCTCTTTAAGCTTAATGACATCTTTCCTATTGCAGAGTGACCAAAACTGAACACAATACTCCAAATGCAGCCTGAAAGTCTTGTGCAACTGTAACACAATATTGCAACTTCTTTACTTAACACCCTGATTAATGAAGGTACCAAAAGCCTTTACTACCCATTCCTCAAACCTCCCTGAGAGGATGTTAGTCCTTTTCCAGTTTTGATGCACCCTGTCCCTCTTGTACAGGTCACACCTGCCCAGAAGTTATCCCAGTGATCTCATCAGCTAAAGGCCTGCCTTCTGCACCAGTTCTTCAGCCATGCGTTCATCTATTCTATTGTTACCATCGTTGGCATATGGCACTGAGAGGAATTTTGAGATTACACTCTGGAAGTTCTGCTTTGTAAACTTCTACCAAACTCTCTAAGTTCACCCTGTCGGATCTCACCTCTCGTTCTGCCTAGGTTGTCAGTACCATTGTGTACAGCAATCTCAGCTGTTTTCCCTCCCCTTTCACAATGTCCCGGATCCAATCCAAGACATCCCTGTCCTTGACACGTGAGAGGCAACAAACCATCCTGGGATCTCGCTCTGAGCCAAGGGGAAGTCCATCTCTTCCCCACACCACAGCTCACTGAGATGTTTCCTTGCCCTGCTGTGCATCACAGCCAACTGTGGTGCCACACCTTGGCTACTGCTGCAACTTTCCTCTGAGAGACCTACTCTGTCTGCGAGGGGAATGACCACAGGGCACTCACTCCTGCACGACCTGCCTGCACTTACTGCTCCTCCTGGTCATCCACCTCCTTCCTTTCTCTACCTGCAGTGTGACTAATTGCTAAATTCAGTCAATAAAGTTCTCCGTAAATCAAATTCTCCACGGCACTACACAGTGGGAAGCTGCAGCTGGACACAGCCTCCTGCAGGTGTAGTCAGACACACCAGAAATGTTCCCAAACTCCCACAGGAAGAGCAGACCACTGGCCTAACCTCCATAACCTTTCCTCTTGTTCTACCCTTATTAGACCTTTGATGTATATGGTCTCACTTCCACCTGACATTGCTCTGCCCATCTTATTAGATCAATATCACCATGTAACCAATCACTCTTCAGACATAAATCCAGATACACACATTCTGTCCCAAATAAACCTCCTCACCATGGGTGGCACAATGGCGCAGTAGTACAGCTGCTGCCTCCCAATGCCAGAGACCCGGGTTTCATCCTGACTACGGGTGCTGTCTATATGGAGTTTGCACGTTCTTGCTGTGACTGCGTGTGTTTCCTCTGGATGCTCTGGTTTCCTCCCACATCCCAAAGACGTGTGGGTTTGTAGGTTAATTGTCCCTAGTGTGTATGATAGAACTAGTGTACTGGTGATTGCTGTTCAGCACGGACTCAATGGGCCTGTTCCACTCTATATCTCTGAAACTAAAAACATGTACACGTTACTGAAGGAATCACAGATCAGAGGAGCAGGACATGACACAAGAGGGTCTGATGTCAGAAGGCAGCTGTTTTATGGATCGCTGACTGAGGGCAAACGATCAGGTGGTGACAGAACAAGTTTCAGAGATGCTCGTACAGTATTCTTGAAGCCTTTCAACATCGACACACTCCATTGGTGACAACAAACAGTGGATTGTCTTATTTGGCATACCTGCATAAAGTGTGTGCTCGGTCGTAAAGAGTTATCATGGAAACAGCCCCATTGATCGAACTCGTCCATGCTGACCAAGGTGCCTCACCTAAGCTAGTCCCATTTCCTTAGGTATGGCCCATCTATATACTACTAAAACTCAGATCTTGTGTTATATATATATATAACACTGATGTCGGCTGAATACGGCAATTCCGGCAAAACGTACCGCCTTAATCAGCATGCGGTTCGCTGCTGGAAAATGATATTTTTATTTAATTCGGACGCATATTTTTTAAGTTACAGAGGTTTAAAAGTGCTGCCCCCCCTGATTTATCGAAGTTTTGACAGAAGGGGGGCGCTGCGGTGCGGATTGTGATGTCACAATGCCCCTGTGAGATGGACTCGAGCTGACCCCCCTTCCCCCCCCCCCCAGCGGTATTCAGCGTGTGACGTCACAATGCCCCTGTGCTACATTGTTGCGAAGAGCTGTCAAGTCAAGTCCATTTTATTTGTATAGCACATTTAAAAACAACCCACGTTGACCAAAGTGCTGTACATCTGATTAGGTACTAAGGAAAAAATGAAACATACAGTGGCACGCAAACAGTTCACAGCGCCTCCTCAATGAGCCTCAAACGCTAGGGAGTAGAAATAGGTTTTGAGCCTGGACTTAAAGGAGTCGATGGAGGGGGCAGTTCTGATGGGGAGAGGGATGCTCTTTCCACCCTCCCCCTCTCTCCCTCCCCCCTTTCCCCCCTCCCCCCCTTTCCGCCCTCCCCTTCCACCCTCCCCTCCCCTCCCCCCTCCCTCCCCCTTCCCTCCCCCCACTCCCCTTCCCCCTTCCCCCTCCCCTCCTCCCTCCACACCTCCCTCCTCCCCCCCTCCCCCTTCCCTCCCTCCCCTTCTCCCGGTTACAATGTAAACCCTACGAGGACGGGCACAATGGGGAAAGAGGGGTACTGGGAAAAGGGGAGGTCCCCCTCCCTCCGCCCTTCCCCTCCCCCCTCCCTCCCCCTCCCCCTCTCTCCCTCCCCCTCCCCCTCTCTCCCTCCCCCCTTCCCCCCCTCCCCTTCCCCCCCTCCCCTCCCCTACCCCCTCCCTCCCCCTCCCCTCCTCCCTCCACACCTCTCTCTCTCCCCCTTCCCTCCCTCCCCTCCTCCCGGTTACAATGGAAACCCTACGAGGACGGGCCCAACGGGCACACTTGAGATGGGTGCTACAGTGAGAAGCACTATGTGACCGCGAATGTTTCAAAACAAGCACTTAAAAAGCACTTATCTCTTTTTAAAGTATATTTTTTTATTGCAAGTCACTTAACATACACAGATCAGCATTGGGCCCATATGCTCGTGGGCCACCGGGGCAAGTGTTTCGAAAAAAGCACTGAGAGTGTGTATGGGGAGAGAGAGAATGGGGGGGGGGTCTGTGAATGGGGACTGGGGACAACAGGGGTCGTTGCGGAGGGGGCTTGGTGGTGGGGGAAAGAGGGGTACTGGGAAAAGGGGAGGTCCCACTTCCCCCATCAACCCCTTCCTCCCCCCTCCTTCCCACCTCGATCCCCACTCCCTCCCCCCCTCCCTCCCCCCTCAATCCCAACCTCCATCACCACTCAGCCCCTAACTCCCTCCCTCCCTCCTTCCCTCCATCCCACCCTCCCCCACTCCCTCCCCCCTCCCTCCACCATTCCATCCCTCTCCCCCTCCCCCCTCCTTCCACCATCCCTCCACCCCTCCCGGTTACAATGGAAACCCTACAGGGACGGGCCCAACGGGGAAAGAGGGGTACTGGGAAAAGGGGAGATCCCCCTCCCTCCCCCCTTCCCCCTCCCTCCCCCCTCCCCCCTACCCCCCCTCCCCTCTCCCCCTCCCTCCCCCTACCCCTTCACTCCCCCCTTCCCCCCTCCCCTCCCTCCCCCCTCCTCCCTCCCTCCCCCTTCCCTCCCTCCCCTCCTCCCGGTTACAATGGAAACCCTACGAGGACGGGCCCAACGGGGAAAGAGGGGTACTGGGTAAAGGGGAGGTCCCCCTCCTCCCCCTTACCCTCCCCCTCCCTCCCCCTACCCCACTCCCTCCCTCCCCTCTCCCTCCCCCTACCCCCTCCCCTCCCCCCTCCTTCCCCATCTCCCTCCACACCTCCCTCCTCCCTCCACACCTCCCTCCTCCCTCCCTCACCCTTCCCTCCCTCCCGTCCTCCCGGTTACAATGGAAACCCTACGAGGACAGGCCCAACGGGGAAAGAGGGGAACTGGGAAAAGGGGAGGTCCCCCTCCTTCCCCCCTTCCCCCCTCCCCTCCCCTCCCAAACAGTTCACAGTACCTCCTCAATTAGCCTCAAAAGCTAGGGAGTAGAAATAGGTTTTGAGCCTGGACTTAAAGGAGTCGATGGAGGAGGCAGTCCTGATGGGGAGAGGGATGCTCTTTCAACCCTCCCCCTCTCTCCCTCCCCCCTCCCCCCCCTCCCCCCTTTCCGCCCTCCCCTTCCCCCCCTCCCTCCCCTCCTCCCTCCTCCCTCCCTCCCTCCCTCCCCTCCTCCCGGTTACAATGGAAACCCTACAAGGACGGGCACAACGGGGAAAGAGGGGTACTGGGAAAAGGGGAGGTCCTCCTCCCTCCCCCCCTTCCCTCTCCCCTTCCCCCCTCCCCCTTCCCCCTCCCCTCCCACCCCTTCCCCCTCCCCTCCCCCCCTCCATCCCCCTCCCCCCTCCCTCCCCGCCTCCCAGTTACAATGGAAACCTTACGGGGACGGGCCCAACGGGGAAAGAGGGGTACTGGGAAAAGGGGAGGTCCCCCTCCCTCCCCCTTCCCCCCTCCCCCTTCCCCCCTCCCCTCCCACCTCCCTCCCCCCTACCCTCCCCCTATCCCCCTCCCTCCCCCCATCCACCCTCCCGCCACCCCTCACCCTCCCCTCCTCCCTCCACACCTCCCTCCTCCCTCCCTCCCCCTTCCCTCCCTCCCCTCCTCCCGGTTACAATGGAAACCTTACGAGGACTGGCCCAACGGGGAAAGAGGGGTACTGGGAAAAGTGGAGGTACCCCTCCCTCCCCCCTTCCCCCTCCCCCCCTCCCTCCCCTCTCCCTCCCCCCTCCCCTCCCCCTCCCTCCCCCTCCCTCCCCCTCCCCTACCCCACTCCCTCCCCTCTCCCTCCCCCCCTTCTCCCCTCCTCCTCCCTCCCCCTCCCCTGCCCTCCTCCCTCCCTCCCCCTTCCCTCCCCCTTCTCCCCTCCCGGTTACAATGGAAACCCTACGAGGACGGGCCCAACGGGCACACTTGAGATGGGTGCTACAGTGAGAAGCACTATGTGACCGCGAATGTTTCAAAACAAGCACTTAAAAAGCACTTATCTCTTTTTAAAGTATTTTTTTTTATTGCAAGTTACTTAACATACACAGATCAGCATTGGGCCCATATGCTCGTGGGCCACCGGGGCAAGTGTTTCGAAAAAAGCACTGAGAGTGTGTATGGGGAGAGAGAGAATGGGGGGGGGGGGGTCTGTGAATGGGGACTGGGGACAACAGGGGTCGTTGCGGAGGGGGCTTGGTGGTGGGGGAAAGAGGGGTACTGGGAAAAGGGGAGGTCCCACTTCCCCCCTCAACCCCTTCCTCCCCCCTCCTTCCCACCTCCATCCCCACTCCCTCCCCCCCTCCCTCCCCCCTCAATCCCAACCTCCATCACCACTCAGCCCCTAACTCCCCCCCTCCCTCCTTCCCTCCATCCCACCCTCCCCCACTCCCTCCCCCCTCCCTCCACCATTCCATCACTCTCCCCCTCCCCCCTCCTTCCACCATCCCTCCACCCCTCCCGGTTACAATGGAAACCCTACAGGGACGGGCCCAACGGGGAAAGAGGGGTACTGGGAAAAGGGGAGATCCCCCTCCCTCCCTCCCCCCTCACTCCCCCTTACCTCCCCCCTACCCCCCTCCCTCCCCTCTCCCTCCCTCCTCCCCCCTTCCCCCCTCCCCCCCTCCCCTCCCCCTCCCCTCCCCTCCTCCCTCCACACCTCCCTCCTCCCTCCCTCCCCCTCCCCTCCCTCCCCTCCTCCCGGTTACAATGGAAACCCTACGAGCACGGGCCCAATGGGGAAAGAGGGGTACTGGGAAAAGGGGAGGTCCCCCTCCCTCCCCCCTCACTCCCTTCTCCCTCCCCCCTCCCTCCCCCTCCCCTTCCCCCCTCCCTCCCCTTCCCCCCTTCCCTCCCTCCCCCTCCCCCCTACCCCCTTCCCTCCCCTCTCCCTCCCTCCCTTCCCCCCTCCCCTCCCCCCCTCCCTCCCCCTCCCCTCCCCCCTCCACACCTCCCTACTCCCTCCCTCCCCCTTCCCTACCCCCACTCCCCTCCCGGTTACAATGGAAACCCTACGAGGACGGGCCCAACGGGCACACTTGTTCTAGTATCCCACTAAACCTTTCCTGTCCATGTGCCTGCCCAAATGTCTTTTAAATGCTGTTATTGTACGTGCCTCAATGATCTCCTCTGGCAGTTCATTTTCCATACCTACCACCCTTTGTGTGAAGAAATTCTTATTAATTCTTTCCCCTCTCACCTTAGGCCTATGCTCTCAGGTTCTTAATTCCACTATCCTGGGTAAAAAACTGTACATTCACCATATCCATTCCCTATGACTGATGAAAGCCAATACACTAAAACTCCTCTTTAATACCCAAACCACCCGTGATGCCACTTTCAGGGAACTACACTTTACACTAGCACTTTCACTGCTTAGTTTTTAGTTTAGTTTAGAGATACAACGTGGAAACAGGCCCCTCGGCCCACTGAGTGCACAGATGAGCAATCCCCACACATTAACACTAATCTATACACACTAGGGACAAATTACAATTATACCCCGCCAATTATCCAACAAACCTGTATGTCTTTGGGGTGTGGAAGGAAACCGGAGATCCTAGAGAAAACCCACACAGGTCACGGGGAGAACTTACAAACACTGTACTGACAAGTACGTAGTCAGGATCAAACCTGGGTCTCTGGTGCTGTAAGGCAGCAACTCTACTCCCGCACCACCGCCCGATCCCTCTGCTCTACAACACTCCACAGGCCCCTGCCATTCACTGCGAAGGTTCTACCTTGGTTTGACTTTACAAAATTTAACATCTTGCACTTATCTGCATAAAACTCCATTTGCCTCTCCTCGGCCCACTTGCCCAGCAGATCAAGACCCTGCTGTAATTTTTGATAACCCTCTTTGCAATCTACGATACCACCTACTTTATTGTCATCTACAAACTTACTAATCAAGCCTTGTACACTCTCATCCAAATCGGTTGTAACCTGAGACAAGCCTCTTCATTGTCCACTATACCACCAATCTTCTCTCAACCTTATTGTTCCAAACGTGCGTTTCAAGGTAGATAAGGAAAGATACAAGGATTAGAAATTAAGGATCTAAAGTGGGGAAGGATGATATGAATGTCATGAAACAGGACCTGGCAAAAGTTGACTGGGAGCAGGTACATCCATAAACCTACCAGTCATGCCATCCAGATTCTAATTATTAATATGGCAATATGATCTCCAAAGCAGCTTCTGTGATAATGACACTATTTGCATGCTCTCACAATCAAAGCACTCAGACTGGCACACAAATAATTCTATTTACCTTACAGGCGTTTGGTGGCCACCTAAGTGCCAGAACATTATCGGTAGGATCTCCCAAGTTAGATTTGCTATAAAACAAAAGTGTTTTCATTAACGGATCTGTGAACTGGCCACACGAGGAAGTGCTGATAGAGCAAATAGTAATTGGCGGTACAGCCCCCGTTCACCTACTGCATATAAACCACCAAAACACGCACTCACCTGGTAACTCCAGAGATGGGGGTAGAGATGTCAAAGGGAGGGAAAGAGTCAGAGTGGTCTAGGTGGGAGCAGAGTCAAAGTGGCAGCAGGGGTCATGAAATGTTTACATTCCATCTGAGTACACCAATCCAGTCATCTAGGTAGACAGAGCTCGGTTCAGTTTAGTTTATTGTCACATGTATCGAGGTACAGTGAAAAGCAGTGAAAAGTGACCAAAGGCAGCAGATCAAAACACCATCCACATTCCCCTCAGCCCCACACTTTCTGAACTTGGACGTTTCCTCACTTGCTTCCAATCCACTCACCACCCTCCCATTCATCTAGGCTTAATCAATGTAAATGCTGCATTGTAGGGACATATGGATTGGCGAGGTAGTCTAGAACCCTCGGATTGGTTTACGGTCACGGGGTGAGGGAGCGTGAGGTATTTAAATGTCTGGCGCCAAACTGGAGTTAGAGATTAGATTAGTGAGCGAAGTTAGTGTTAGTCCAAGAGTAAGTGCGTTGCGTTTGTCACGGGTTTTACCGACAATAAAGTATTTGAATAATACCGCTCGTTTGGACTCATTACAGCATTCTCCAAGTTTATAATGTGAAGGTGTTTCTGGGGCTGCTTGGATTATGAATCCAAATCAGGTCTTACATTGTTCAATCCATGGTCTATAAAGAATATCAAGACAATAATGAATACTCTCCACATTCCTAGATGTGTGCACTTCCAATGACACTCGGAATGCTTGACTCATGTCTAGATGACCAAGGTGAATAACGCATTTAATGAGCACCCAGTCTATTCACACCCTCCACAGTGATACACCATGGCTGCAGTGTGTCCAGATTAAACTCCATCAGTCGTTTCTCTACACATATTTTCAACCTATCTATATCCTGCTGAATCATTCGTCAAGCCTCCTCACTATCCATAACTGCACCAATTAGGCAGCATCTCTGGAGAAAAGGAATAGATGATGTTTCAGGCTGAGTGAGAGTGTCAGTCCGAAGAAGGATTTCGACCCGATACGTCACCTAGACGTTTCTCCGGAGATGCTGCCAGACCAGCTCAGTCTTTGCATATGCATGGGCGCAATCCCTTGTTAGGACAGGACGAGGCACTGGCACCTCAGGCTTGCCCCGGCCACTTGGCCTTAGTCTCAGTGGAAGTGCTGGCTGTCTCGGATTTTTTCCTGACAGCCCAGTCTTGACCACACAATGGTACTGGCAGTCTCAGTTTTGTCCCAGTAACTCAGTCTTCCTCGGACTTGTGACAGGGGAACACAGCTAGCAGGGAGCCCTGCGCCTTGCGCCTTGCCCCTTGCCTTTCCCTTTCCCACACTCTCCCTTTTCGCTAGAATGCCTAGGTTTATAGGGAACAGGCTGAAAAGGTTCTGGTGACCAAACCAATATAAGCTAATTGCCCCCCGCTGTTACCAATGATGCTGAGAATTGCCTCTCCTGGCCTGTCAGCCAATGAGAGGGATCAGAGCGGCATCTGAAGGAGGGGTCCCTCTCACATTGTGCACATCAACTTTGAATTCAATCTATCAAGTCTCTGTGGATCTCATGTACTTTAGCCTTTACATCAGCCTACCATGAAGGCCTGTGTTGAAAACTTTACTAAAATCCATTTATTCAACACCCATTGCCCTACGTTCAATTATCTTTGTCACCTCCTCAAAAAAATCAACCAATTTTTAAAGTTATCATCTCCCCCTCCCAAAGTCATGATGACTATCCCTAAAAAGACTTATTATGGATAGATTAGGATTCTATCCCTAAAAATCTTCTCCACCAATTTTTCTACCACAGCCTCACCATCCTATGAATGACCTGTTTTGTCTTTATTTCCTGCCTCAAATGAAGGAATTGCAATGGGGTACCTGCAGAACTTTGGGATCTTGCATGTGGCTAAAGAGTATACAAAGATCTTTGTCAAGGCCCCAGCAGTCTCCACTCTTGTATTTTCAATGATCTGGGATAGATCCCATGAGGCCCTGGGGAGTTATCCACTATATTATTCTTCTAGAAAACAATACCTGTGCCACAGTGGCCCAAGGGTGACACAGTGACACAGCTGGTAGAGCTGCTGCCTCACAGTGCCCAGGACCAAAGTTTGATCCTGACCTTGGATGCTGCCAGTGTTGAGTTTGCCTATTCTCCCTGTTCCTACATCCCAAAGACATGCAGGTTTGTAGGTTAGTTGGCTTCCGTAAATTGCCCCTGGTGTGTAGGAAGTAGATGAGTAAGCAGGATAGCATGGAATTAGTGTGTATTGGTGATCAATGGTCGGAATGGACACGGAGAGCCAACAAGCCTGTTTCCATACTGTATCTCTGAACTAAAGCAGATTAAACCTCCTCCTTCTTGATCACATGTCCCTAGAATATCAATATACCCCTCCCTGATCGCACGATTCTCTCCTTGGTGAATGCAGGTGCAAAGTACTCATTTAGTATCTCGCCCATTTCCAGATCCAAGCATCAATTCTCCAATTGATCCTTGACTGCTCCAATCCTCTATCTAGTTACCCACTTGTTTGTCAACAATGGGTAAAATATCTTGGGATTCTCCTTAATCCTACTTGCCATGGGAGTTTCATTTTCCTCCTATTGTCTATACATTTCTCAAAGGGCCCAATTTCAGCTTCCTCAAACTTCCTTTTTCTTTTTGACTAAACTTGCAGCATCTCTTGACATCCAAGGATCCTGAGCCTTGCTATTCTTGCCTTCCGTCCTCTCTCCCCAGCACGTGCCTAATACTGATGTCATTAGCCTCACCTCAATGTAGCACATTCCCCGAAGGTCCAGGCTTAGCCTTGTCCGTAACTTACTGCAAATATATGGAGTTGTGTTTGCTGATCCCAATATGCTCATGCATTGAAACTCCAATCAGCTGGCCAGGCGCATTTCCCAATACAAGGTCCAGTATGGTCCCTTCCCTGGTTGGATCTAGATATTGTCAAGAAACCCTCCTAGATGCACCTACAAAAATTCTGCCTCATCTAAGCTTGTGGCACCACCGGAGACCGAGTCCATATTGGGAAAATTAAAGTCACCCACTACAACTCACCCTCTGCTTTTACATCTTTCCCATATATCTGTTCCAGGGGTTTACTTGGACACTATAACATGACACAGTTGCACCAGTCACTTCTCCAGCTGTGATTTTTGTTTGATATAAAGGGTGTCAGGGGAAAGTTCAGAGCAACTTGCAATGAAACTGGACAGGATTGGTGCGTAAGATTCAAAATGGTGGCGGTTGCAGTAAAAGAACGGTACTGCTGGGGTCTTTCCTCCCACACCTTCGGCAGCACTCTGTGCTCAAGGTTGATTGCGGGGTGGCACCCTGGGGATCGAAGGCTGAGCAGTGGCCGTGTGAGGCGAGGGACGACATGTTTATGGGTGGATGTCCCCTTGTCAAAGTGTCGGTGGAGTGGGCCACTGGAGGCCCTGCAGCAGCCGGGGGCTCGAGTGGCTCAGGTGCCGCTCTAAGAGGCCGAGTGCGTGGATCAGAACCAGCCTGCTGCAGCACAGAGTGGCGGAGCAGGGGTGGAGGACTTTGATAACATCGTCTGGCCAGATCGGCCGCTGCAACTCCAATGCAGTGCCGCCACTAGGACAACTGGCCTTTATGGCCAAGTTCGGACTCAACATTTTAAACAACCTTGGACTTCAATCTTACAAATAGCGCTGGAAATGTGGTGTGCCTTGTGTAATGCCTGTAACAGTGTAATCTACTATTCCTACACTCTTGTACTTAAGTATGTTTGTGTCTTTGTATAGTAAGATTCTTACTCAAGTGTACGTACCTAGTTACATGTGACAATAAAGTACCATTTAACCACTGGATCAGTAAACATTGAGGTGAGCTGCATTCTGAGTTGGAGACTTAAAGTTAAGAATTAAAGCTGTGCAAACCCATTAGGGCACAGAGGAATGGTCAGTGCATTGTATTTTGTAACATTTTATCTTGCATCATTTTAACTTTCTTGTAAAATTTAATCGCACATTTTATTACGTATTTTATGCCATAATAGTTTTTGATATTTACTTCCAATAAACATTTTAAAGACTAACATCTATAAGTTGAGTACTTTGAGAGTGTTGGCTGGTTTTACCGCCCAGACCGCACTGGGCCTGCATTCCCTGGAATTTAGAAGGATGAGGGGGGGACCTGATTGAAACATCGAATAGTGAAAGGATTGGATAGAGTAGATGTGGAGAGGATGTTTCCACTAGTGAGAGAGTCTAGGAACAGAGGTCGTAGCCTCAGAATAAAAGGACGTCCATTTAGGAAGATGAGGAAGAATTTCTTTACTCAAAGAGTGGTGAATCCATAGAATTCTTTGCCATAGAAGGCTGTGGAGGCCAGGTCGATGAATATTTTTAAGGTGGAGGTAGATAGACTCTTGATTAGTACGAGTGACAGGCTTATGAGGATAAGGCAGGAGAATGGGGTTGAGAGGGAGTCATGATTGAATGGCAGTTGATCAGCCATGATTGAATGGCAGAGTGGACTTGATGGGCTGAATAGCCTCATTCAGCTATCACTCATGAACAGATGGGATTAATCCAGACACAATGGAAAGAAAAAGCTCCCCTTACCAGTAATCCTGACTGTACTCACCCAGAACAGCTGGCTGCCACCAGGAAGAGGAGCAGGAGGAATGGCAGACCCATGTCACGGCGGAGACAGTTGTAGGCTATTGTAGCTGTAATGCACAGTGGGATGCTCAGGCTTTATACATCCCCAGGCTGCAGGCTCATGAGATCAGATGGGGCTGTGGTCACACAGGCTTCCTATACGACATGTTCCAACCACAAGTTCTTGCAACTACCAGAGGTACACTCCCTGCTCTTACCACAGGTACCAGAGCCTGCAGCAGAATAGGACAATAATGATAAACAGTCAAAATGATCAACATGCCCTAGAATATCAATATACCCCTCCGTGATTGCACTATTCTCTCCTTGATGAATACAGGTGCAAAGTACTCATTTAGTAACTCACCCATTTTCGGGGAATCCATGCATAAATTCTCTTATTTACCTTTGACTGTTCCAATCCCCTCCTTAGTTACCCACTTATTTGTCAACAATGAATAAAATATCTTGGGATTCTCCTTAATCCAACTTGCCATGGAAGTTTTGTTTTCTTCTTATGGTCTACATTTCTCAAGGGCCCAATTTCAGTTTCCTCATCCTTACATATGCTTCTTTTTTTCTTTTTGACTAAACTTGTCATCGAAGGTTCGTGAGCCTTGCCATTCTTGCCTTTCATCCTGTGTCTCCAGCTCATGCCTAATACTGATGTCATTGGCATCTTCTCAACTTAGCACTCTCCTCCAAGGTCCAGATTTATCCTTATCCGTAACTTTCAGAAAACATATGGAGTTGTGTTTACTGTTCCTGCATTGAAACTCCAATCAGCTGGCCAGGCTCATTTCCCAATACAGGGTCCAGTATGGTCCCTTCCCTGGTTGGATCTAGATATTGTCAAGAAACCCTCCTAGATGCACCTACAAAAATTCTGCCCAATCTAAGTTTGTGGCACCAAGGTGAGTTAAGTCCATATTGGAAAAATTAAAGTCACCCACTGCAACTCCTCTGTTGCTTTTACATTTTTCCCATATATCTGTTCCGGGAGTTTTCTTGGACACAATATTATTCTTCTAGAAAACAATACCTGTGCCACAGTGGCCCAAGGGCGACACAGTGACACAGCTGGTAGAGCTGCTGCCTCACAGTGCCCAGGACCAAAGTTTGATCCTGACCTTGGATGCTGCCAGTGTTGAGTTTGCCTATTCTCCCTTTTCCTACATCCCAAAGACATGCGGGTTTGTAGGTTATTTGGCTTCCGTAAATTGCCCCTGATGTGTAGGAAGTACATGAGAAAGCAGGATAGCATGGAATTAGTGTGTATGGGTGATCAATGGTCGGAATGGACATGGAGAGCCAACGAGCCTGTTTCCATGCTGTATCTCTGAACTAAAGCAGATTAAACCTCCTCCTTCTTGATCACATGTCCCTAGAATATCAATATCCCCTCCATGATCGCACTATTCTCTCCTTGCTGAATGCAGGTGCAAAGTACTCAGGAGGAATGGCAGACCCATGTCACGGCGGAGGCAGTTGTAGGCTATTGTAGCTGTAATGCACAGTGGGATGCTCAGGCTTTATACATCCCCAGGCTGCAGGCCTGAGATCATGAGATCAGACAGGCTTCCTATACGACATGTTCCAACCACAAGTTCTTGCAACTACCAGAGGTACACTCCCTGCTCTTACCACAGGCACCAGAGCCTGCAGCAGAATAGGACAATAATGATAAACAGTCAAAATGATCAACATGCCCTAGAATATCAATATACCCCTCCGTGATTGCACTATTCTCTCCTTGATGAATACAGGTGTGTAAGGGGTTTCTGCGCCGAGCTTTCGCCCGACCTAAGGTCCCCGTGCCTTGCTCTGATCCCTTGACCAGGCCGTGCACACTGGTTCCCCGTGAGTGGTTCGACCCACTCACCCCTTACGGTTCTAGACACTGGGCTTAGATGCAGGAGCTCTTATAGTGCAGAAAAAATTCAACCAGACCAGATTTCAAAACCAGGGTTGAAATGAAAAGGCTTTTATTCAGCACTTGGGACTATTGTCCATGAATATATTTATACAGTTCTATAAGACATATCTATAATACACATACCGAATACAAGAATACCTTTGATTTATTAATCACGAAACGCACAGTTCACAAGACATATACCCGAATACCCTTTTCGCTGAAAACTTAAAAACACACAGTTCCACGAGACATATATCCGAATACCTTCTTCGCTGAATTCTTGAAACACACAGTTCCACAAAACATATACACGAATACCCTTTTACTTATAATAATAATAATAATAATAATACATTTTATTTATATAGCGCTTTTCATATACTCAAAGACGCTTTACAGAGATTTTGAGAACATAGGGAAATTAATAAATAGATAAATAAGTAAATAAATAAATGAACAGAGAAAGGAGACAGTAGGTGAGGTGACCTTCAGTGGTTCTTATGAATTCTTAAACACAGTTCTGCAAGACACATACACGACTGTCAGATGGGGAACGTACGACGCATCGCAACCTTGACCAACACATATTTTAATACACACCCAACGTTTATTCACAACCACCCTCCCCTCTACACTAAACTATGTCCAGGATATGTAGGATTTGGAGTGCATGCTCACCATGGGGCTATTACTGGGGTTACTGGCTGTTCGTTTTGCAGTATTTCTTCTCCAGTTGCGTGCCTGTTCCTCCCTCTTGCATCCGTTCTTCTTTCCGACTTTCTTCTTGACTTCAGTTGACTTCGAACCCGGTTTTCTCTGCGCTTCTTGACTGTGTCTGTCTTGACTGCTTGCGTTCCCTGCAGGTTTTCTTCTCGAGTTGACTTCACTTATTCACCCAAAAGTAGTGGCCAGTTATACTGTTTCTGACCCGTCCTATCTCCCGCCAGATCTTGGAATCTCTTTGTTCAAAAAGATATGTATGAGGTTTTCTTCTGATCTGCGCTTATGTTCGGGGATACCGGGGATGGCCAGACGGTGTTAATTGGGATTTCGTTGTGAGGTGATGGGTGTTAACTGGTTTCCCATCACCTACCAGGTAGTTTTCTATGGGCTATTGTGCCCCCTCACTGAGATGAACTGTTTAGGTCGGCTTGGGGCATTGTGAGTATGCTGATGTCAGCGCCCCAGTGTCTGGACTCCGACCTGGTTTCGTAGGTTTCTGCATGGCCAATACCCATCCTTTGTTCTGGCCGTAGCTTTGCAGAAACCTAGAGACTGGGTTGCAAGGTTTTTTACCTTTTGTGGCTGGTCACGAGGTCCTGCAGCCATTTTAGGACCCACAGATTGTGACATCCTTTGGTAAACTGACTGCAGCCTTTCTCCGCTATCAGCCCCAGTCTCCCGTTTAAAATGTCCAAACTGCAGCTCTTTGGTTTTGTGTTGATTTCAGAATGAGGGAAAACTTCTCAAATCTTACAGGTGCAAAGTACTCATTTAGTAACTCACCCATTTTCGGTGAATCCATGCATAAATTCTCTAATTTACCTTTGACTGTTCCAATCCCCTCCTTAGTTACCCACTTATTTGTCAACAATGAATAAAATATCTTGGGATTCTCCTTAATCCAACTTGCCATGGAAGTTTTGTTTTCTTCTTATTGTCTACATTTCTCAAGGGCCCAATTTCAGTTTCCTCATCCTTACATATGCTTCTTTTTTTCTTTTTGACTAAACTTGTCATCGAAGGTTCGTGAGCCTTGCCATTCTTGCCTTTCATCCTGTCTCCCCAGCTCATGCCTAATACTGATGTCATTGGCATCTTCTCAACTTAGCACTCTCCTCCAAGGTCCAGATTTATCCTTATCCGTAACTTTCAGAAAACATATGGAGTTGTGTTTACTGTTCCCAATATGCTCCTGCATTGAAACTCCAATCAGCTGGCCAGGCTCATTTCCCAATACAGGGTCCAGTATGGTCCCTTCCCTGGTTGGATCTAGATATTGTCAAGAAACCCTCCTAGATGCACCTACAAAAATTCTGCCCCATCTAAGTTTGTGGCACCAAGGGGAGTTAAGTCCATATTGGAAAAATTAAAGTCACCCACTGCAACTCCTCTGTTGCTTTTACATTTTTCCCATATATCTGTTCCGGGAGTTTTCTTGGACACAATATTATTCTTCTAGAAAACAATACCTGTGCCACAGTGGCCCAAGGGCGACACAGTGACACAGCTGGTAGAGCTGCTGCCTCACAGTGCCCAGGACCAAAGTTTGATCCTGACCTTGGATGCTGCCAGTGTTGAGTTTGCCTATTCTCCCTTTTCCTACATCCCAAAGACATGCGGGTTTGTAGGTTATTTGGCTTCCGTAAATTGCCCCTGATGTGTAGGAAGTACATGAGAAAGCAGGATAGCATGGAATTAGTGTGTATGGGTGATCAATGGTCGGAATGGACATGGAGAGCCAACGAGCCTGTTTCCATGCTGTATCTCTGAACTAAAGCAGAGTAAACCTCCTCCTTCTTGATCACATGTCCCTAGAATATCAATATCCCCTCCATGATCGCACTATTCTCTCCTTGCTGAATGCAGGTGCAAAGTACTCAGGAGGAATGGCAGACCCATGTCACGGCGGAGGCAGTTGTAGGCTATTGTAGCTGTAATGCACAGTGGGATGCTCAGGCTTTATACATCCCCAGGCTGCAGGCCTGAGATCATGAGATCAGACAGGCTTCCTATACGACATGTTCCAACCACAAGTTCTTGCAACTACCAGAGGTACACTCCCTGCTCTTACCACAGGCACCAGAGCCTGCAACAGAATAGGACAATAATGATAAACAGTCAAAATGATCAACATGCCCTAGAATATCAATATACCCCTCCGTGATTGCACTATTCTCTCCTTGATGAATACAGGTGTGTAAGGGGTTTCTGCGCCGAGCTTTCGCCCGACCTAAGGTCCCCGTGCCTTGCTCTGATCCCTTGACCAGGCCGTGCACACTGGTTCCCCGTGAGTGGTTCGACCCACTCACCCCTTACGGTTCTAGACACTGGGCTTAGATGCAGGAGCTCTTATAGTGCAGAAAAAATTCAACCAGACCAGATTTCAAAACCAGGGTTGAAATGAAAAGGCTTTTATTCAGCACTTGGGACTATTGTCCATGAATATATTTATACAGTTCTATAAGATATATCTATAATACACATACCGAATACATGAATACCTTTGATTTATTAATCACGAAACGCACAGTTCACAAGACATATACCCGAATACCCTTTTCGCTGAAAACTTAAAAACACACAGTTCCACGAGACATATATCCGAATACCTTCTTCGCTGAATTCTTGAAACACACAGTTCCACAAAACATATACACGAATACCCTTTTACTTATGAATTCTTAAACACAGTTCTGCAAGACACATACACGACTGTAAGATGGGGAACGCACGACGCATCGCAACCTTGACCAACACATATTTTAATACACACCCAACGTTTATTCACAACCACCCTCCCCTCTACACTAAACTATGTCCAGGATATGTAGGATTTGGAGTGCATGCTCACCATGGGGCTATTACTGGGGTTACTGGCTGTTCGTTTTGCAGTATTTCTTCTCCAGTTGCGTGCCTGTTCCTCCCTCTTGCATCCGTTCTTTTTCTTCTTGACTTCAGTTGACTTCGAACCCGGTTTTCTCTGCGCTTCTTGACTGTGTCTGTCTTGACTGCTTGCGTTCCCTGCAGGTTTTCTTCTCGAGTTGACTTCACTTATTCACCCAAAAGTAGTGGCCAGTTATACTGTTTCTGACCCGTCCTATCTCCCGCCAGATCTTGGAATCTCTTTGTTCAAAAAGATATGTATGAGGTTTTCTTCTGATCTGCGCTTATGTTCGGGGATACCGGGGATGGCCAGACGGTGTTAATTGGGATTTCGTTGTGAGGTGATGGGTGTTAACTGGTTTCCCATCACCTACCAGGTAGTTTTCTATGGGCTATTGTGCCCCCTCACTGAGATGAACTGTTTAGGTCGGCTTGGGGCATTGTGAGTATGCTGATGTCAGCGCCCCAGTGTCTGGACTCCGACCTGGTTTCGTAGGTTTCTGCATGGCCAATACCCATCCTTTGTTCTGGCCGTAGCTTTGCAGAAACCTAGAGACTGGGTTGTAAGGTTTTTTACCTTTTGTGGCTGGTCACGAGGTCCTGCAGCCATTTTAGGACCCACAGATTGTGACATCCTTTGGTAAACTGACTGCAGCCTTTCTCCGCTATCAGCCCCAGTCTCCCGTTTAAAATGTCCAAACTGCAGCTCTTTGGTTTTGTGTTGATTTCAGAATGAGGGAAAACTTCTCAAATCTTACAGGTGCAAAGTACTCATTTAGTAACTCACCCATTTTCGGTGAATCCATGCATAAATTCTCTAATTTACCTTTGACTGTTCCAATCCCCTCCTTAGTTACCCACTTATTTGTCAACAATGAATAAAATATCTTGGGATTCTCCTTAATCCAACTTGCCATGGAAGTTTTGTTTTCTTCTTATTGTCTACATTTCTCAAGGGCCCAATTTCAGTTTCCTCATCCTTACATATGCTTCTTTTTTTCTTTTTGACTAAACTTGTCATCGAAGGTTCGTGAGCCTTGCCATTCTTGCCTTTCATCCTGTCTCCCCAGCTCATGCCTAATACTGATGTCATTGGCATCTTCTCAACTTAGCACTCTCCTCCAAGGTCCAGATTTATCCTTATCCGTAACTTTCAGAAAACATATGGAGTTGTGTTTACTGTTCCCAATATGCTCCTGCATTGAAACTCCAATCAGCTGGCCAGGCTCATTTCCCAATACAGGGTCCAGTATGGTCCCTTCCCTGGTTGGATCTAGATATTGTCAAGAAACCCTCCTAGATGCACCTACAAAAATTCTGCCCCATCTAAGTTTGTGGCACCAAGGGGAGTTAAGTCCATATTGGAAAAATTAAAGTCACCCACTGCAACTCCTCTGTTGCTTTTACATTTTTCCCATATATCTGTTCCGGGAGTTTTCTTGGACACAATATTATTCTTCTAGAAAACAATACCTGTGCCATAGTGGCCCAAGGGCGACACAGTGACACAGCTGGTAGAGCTGCTGCCTCACAGTGCCCAGGACCAAAGTTTGATCCTGACCTTGGATGCTGCCAGTGTTGAGTTTGCCTATTCTCCCTGTTCCTACATCCCAAAGACATGCGGGTTTGTAGGTTATTTGGCTTCCGTAAATTGCCCCTGATGTGTAGGAAGTACATGAGAAAGCAGGATAGCATGGAATTAGTGTGTATGGGTGATCAATGGTCGGAATGGACATGGAGAGCCAACGAGCCTGTTTCCATGCTGTATCTCTGAACTAAAGCAGAGTAAACCTCCTCCTTCTTGATCACATGTCCCTAGAATATCAATATACCCCTCCCTGATCGCACTATTCTCTCCTTGGTGAATGCAGGTGCAAAGTACTCAGGAGGAATGGCAGACCCATGTCACGGCGGAGACAGTTGTAGGCTATTGTAGCTGTAATGCACAGTGGGATGCTCAGGCTTTATACATCCCCAGGCTGCAGGCTCATGAGATCAGATGGGGCTGTGGTCACACAGGCTTCCTATACGACATGTTCCAACCACAAGTTCTTGCAACTACCAGAGGTACACTCCCTGCTCTTACCACAGGTACCAGAGCCTGCAGCAGAATAGGACAATAATGATAAACAGTCAAAATGATCAACATGCCCTAGAATATCAATATACCCCTCCGTGATTGCACTATTCTCTCCTTGGTGAATACAGGTGCAAAGTACTCATTTAGTAACTCACCCATTTTCGGTGAATCCATGCATAAATTCTCTTATTTACCTTTGACTGTTCCAATCCCCTCCTTAGTTACCCACTTATTTGTCAACAATGAATAAAATATCTTGGGATGCTCCTTAATCCAACCTGCCATGGAAGTTTTGTTTTCTTCTTATTGTCTACATTTCTCAAGGGCCCAATTTCAGTTTCCTCATCCTTACATATGCTTCTTTTTTTCTTTTTGACTAAACTTGTCATCGAAGGTTCGTGAGCCTTGCCATTCTTGCCTTTCATCCTGTCTCCCCAGCTCATGCCTAATACTGATGTCATTGGCATCTTCTCAACTTAGCACTCTCCTCCAAGGTCCAGATTTATCCTTATCCGTAACTTTCAGAAAACATATGGAGTTGTGTTTACTGTTCCCAATATGCTCCTGCATTGAAACTCCAATCAGCTGGCCAGGCTCATTTCCCAATACAGGGTCTAGTATGGTCCCTTCCCTGGTTGGATCTAGATATTGTCAAGAAACCCTCCTAGATGCACCTACAAAAGTTCTGCCCCATCTAAGTTTGTGGCACCAAGGGGAGTTAAGTCCATATTGGAAAAATTAAAGTCACCCACTGCAACTCCTCTGTGGCTTTTACATTTTTCCCATATATCTGTTCCGGTAGTTTTCTTGGACACAATATTCTTCTTCTAGAAAACAATACCTGTGCCACAGTGGCCCAAGGGCGACACAGTGACACAGCTGGTAGAGCTGCTGCCTCACAGTGCCCAGGACCAAAGTTTGATCCTGACCTTGGATGCTGCCAGTGTTGAGTTTGCCTATTCTCCCTGTTCCTACATCCCAAAGACATGCGGGTTTGTAGGTTATTTGGCTTCCGTAAATTGCCCCTGATGTGTAGGAAGTACATGAGAAAGCAGGATAGCATGGAATTAGTGTGTATGGGTGATCAATGGTCGGAATGGACATGGAGAGCCAACGAGCCTGTTTCCATGCTGTATCTCTGAACTAAAGCAGAGTAAACCTCCTCCTTCTTGATCACATGTCCCTAGAATATCAATATACCCCTCCCTGATCGCACTATTCTCTCCTTGGTGAATGCAGGTGCAAAGTACTCAGGAGGAATGGCAGACCCATGTCACGGCGGAGACAGTTGTAGGCTATTGTAGCTGTAATGCACAGTGGGATGCTCAGGCTTTATACATCCCCAGGCTGCAGGCTCATGAGATCAGATGGGGCTGTGGTTACACAGGCTTCCTATACGACATGTTCCAACCACAAGTTCTTGCAACTACCAGAGGTACACTCCCTGCTCTTACCACAGGCACCAGAGCCTGCAGCAGAATAGGACAATAATGATAAACAGTCAAAATGATCAACATGCCCTAGAATATCAATATACACCTCCGTGATTGCACTATTCTCTCCTTGATGAATACAGGTGCAAAGTACTCATTTAGTAACTCACCCATTTTCGGTGAATCCATGCATAAATTCTCTTATTTACCTTTGACTGTTCCAATCCCCTCCTTAGTTACCCACTTATTTGTCAACAATAAATAAAATATCTTGGGATTCTCCTTAATCCAACTTGCCATGGAAGTTTTGTTTTCTTCTCATTGTCTACATTTCTCAAGGGCCCAATTTCAGTTTCCTCATCCTTTCATATGCTTCTTTTTTTCTTTTTGACTAAACTTGTCATCGAAGGTTCGTGAGCCTTGCCATTCTTGCCTTTCATCCTGTGTCCCCAGCTCATGCCTAATACTGATGTCATTGGCATCTTCTCAACTTAGCACTCTCCACCAAGGTCCAGATTTATCCTTATCCGTAACTTTCAGAAAACATATGGAGTTGTGTTTACTGTTCCTGCATTGAAACTCCAATCAGCTGGCCAGGCTCATTTCCCAATACAGGGTCCAGTATGGTCCCTTCCCTGGTTGGATCTAGATATTGTCAAGAAACCCTCCTAGATGCACCTACAAAAATTCTGCCCAATCTAAGTTTGTGGCACCAAGGTGAGTTAAGTCCATATTGGAAAAATTAAAGTCACCCACTGCAACTCCTCTGTTGCTTTTACATTTTTCCCATATATCTGTTCCGGGAGTTTTCTTGGACACAATATTATTCTTCTAGAAAACAATACCTGTGCCACAGTGGCCCAAGGGCGACACAGTGACACAGCTGGTAGAGCTGCTGCCTCACAGGGCCCAGGACCAAAGTTTGATCCTGACCTTGGATGCTGCCAGTGTTGAGTTTGCCTATTCTCCCTGTTCCTACATCCCAAAGACATGCGGGTTTGTAGGTTATTTGGCTTCCGTAAATTGCCCCTGATGTGTAGGAAGTACATGAGAAAGCAGGATAGCATGGAATTAGTGTGTATGGGTGATCAATGGTCAGAATGGACATGGAGAGCCAACGAGCCTGTTTCCATGCTGTATCTCTGAACTAAAGCAGAGTAAACCTCCTCCTTCTTGATCACATGTCCCTAGAATATCAATATACCCCTCCCTGATCGCACTATTCTCTCCTTGGTGAATGCAGGTGCAAAGTACTCAGGAGGAATGGCAGACCCATGTCACGGCGGAGACAGTTGTAGGCTATTGTAGCTGTAATGCACAGTGGGATGCTCAGGCTTGATACATCCCCAGGCTGCAGGCTCATGAGATCAGATGGGGCTGTGGTCACACAGGCTTCCTATACGACATGTTCCAACCACAAGTTCTTGCAACTACCAGAGGTACACTCCCTGCTCTTACCACAGGCACCAGAGCCTGCAGCAGAATAGGACAATAATGATAAACAGTCAAAATGATCAACATGCCCTAGAATATCAATATACCCCTCCGTGATTGCACTATTCTCTCCTTGGTGAATACAGGTGCAAAGTACTCATTTAGTAACTCACCCATTTTCGGTGAATCCATGCATAAATTCTCTTATTTACCTTTGACTGTTCCAATCCCCTCCTTGGTTACCCACTTATTTGTCAACAATGAATAAAATATCTTGGGATTCTCCTTAATCCAACTTGCCATGGAAGTTTTGTTTTCTTCTTATTGTCTACATTTCTCAAGGGCCCAATTTCAGTTTCCTCATCCTTACATATGCTTCTTTTTTTCTTTTTGACTAAACTTGTCATCGAAGGTTCGTGAGCCTTGCCATTCTTGCCTTTCATCCTGTCTCCCCAGCTCGTGCCTAACACTGATGTCATTGGCATCTTCTGAACTTAGCACTCTCTTCCAAGGTCCAGATTTATCCTTATCCATAACTTTCAGAAAACATATGGAGTTGTGTTTACTGTTCCCAATATGCTCCTGCATTGAAACTCCAATCAGCAGGCCAGGCTCATTTCCCAATACAGGGTCCAGTATGGTCCCTTCCCTGGTTGGATCTAGATATTGTCAAGAAACCCTCCTAGATGCACCTACAAAAATTCTGCCCAATCTAAGTTTGTGGCACCAAGGTGAGTTAAGTCCATATTGGAAAAATTAAAGTCACCCACTGCAACTCCTCTGTTGCTTTTACATTTTTCCCATATATCTGTTCCGGGAGTTTTCTTGGACACAATATTATTCTTCTAGAAAACAATACCTGTGCCACAGTGGCCCAAGGGCGACACAGTGACACAGCTGGTAGAGCTGCTGCCTCACAGTGCCCAGGACCAAAGTTTGATCCTGACCTTGGATGCTGCCAGTGTTGAGTTTGCCTATTCTCCCTTTTCCTACATCCCAAAGACATGCGGGTTTGTAGGTTATTTGGCTTCCGTAAATTGCCCCTGATGTGTAGGAAGTACATGAGAAAGCAGGATAGCATGGAATTAGTGTGTATGGGTGATCAATGGTCGGAATGGACATGGAGAGCCAACGAGCCTGTTTCCATGCTGTATCTCTGAACTAAAGCAGAGTAAACCTCCTCCTTCTTGATCACATGTCCCTAGAATATCAATATACCCCTCCCTGATCGCACTATTCTCTCCTTGGTGAATGCAGGTGCAAAGTACTCAGGAGGAATGGCAGACCCATGTCACGGCGGAGACAGTTGTAGGCTATTGTAGCTGTAATGCACAGTGGGATGCTCAGGCTTTATACATCCCCAGGCTGCAGGCTCATGAGATCAGATGGGGCTGTGGTCACACAGGCTTCCTATACGACATGTTCCAACCACAAGTTCTTGCAACTACCAGAGGTACACTCCCTGCTCTTACCACAGGCACCAGAGCCTGCAGCAGAATAGGACAATAATGATAAACAGTCAAAATGATCAACATGCCCTAGAATATCAATATACCCCTCCGTGATTGCACTATTCTCTCCTTGGTGAATATAGGTGCAAAGTACTCATTTAGTAACTCACCCATTTTCGGTGAATCCATGCATAAATTCTCTTATTTACCTTTGACTGTTCCAATCCCCTCCTTGGTTACCCACTTATTTGTCAACAATGAATAAAATATCTTGGGATTCTCCTTAATCCAACTTGCCATGGAAGTTTTGTTTTCTTCTTATTGTCTACATTTCTCAAGGGCCCAATTTCAGTTTCCTCATCCTTACATATGCTTCTTTTTTTCTTTTTGACTAAACTTGTCATCGAAGGTTCGTGAGCCTTGCCATTCTTGCCTTTCATCCTGTCTCCCCAGCTCATGCCTAATACTGATGTCATTGGCATCTTCTCAACTTAGCACTCTCCTCCAAGGTCCAGATATATCCTTATCCGTAACTTTCAGAAAACATATGGAGTTGTGTTTACTGTTCCCAATATGCTCCTGCATTGAAACTCCAATCAGCTGGCCAGGCTCATTTCTCAATACAGGGTCCAGTATGGTCCCTTCCCTGGTTGGATCTAGATATTGTCAAGAAACCCTCCTAGATGCACCTACAAAAATTCTGCCCCATCTAAGTTTGTGGCACCAAGGGGAGTTAAGTCCATATTGGAAAAATTAAAGTCACCCACAGCAACTCCTCTGTTGCTTTTACATTTTTCCCATATATCTGTTCCGGGAGTTTTCTTGGACACAATATTCTTCTTCTAGAAAACAATACCTGTGCCACAGTGGCCCAAGGGCGACACAGTGACACAGCTGGTAGAGCTGCTGCCTCACAGTGCCCAGGACCAAAGTTTGATCCTGACCTTGGATGCTGCCAGTGTTGAGTTTGCCTATTCTCCCTGTTCCTACATCCCAAAGACATGCGGGTTTGTAGGTTATTTGGCTTCCGTAAATTGCCCCTGATGTGTAGGAAGTACATGAGAAAGCAGGATAGCATGGAATTAGTGTGTATGGGTGATCAATGGTCGGAATGGACATGGAGAGCCAACAAGCCTGTTTCCATGCTGTATCTCTGAACTAAAGCAGAGTAAACCTCCTCCTTCTTGATCACATGTCCCTAGAATATCAATATACCCCTCCCTGATCGCACTATTCTCTCCTTGGTGAATGCAGGTGCAAAGTACTCAGGAGGAATGGCAGACCCATGTCACGGCGGAGACAGTTGTAGGCTATTGTAGCTGTAATGCACAGTGGGATGCTCAGGCTTTATACATCCCCAGGCTGCAGGCTCATGAGATCAGATGGGGCTGTGGTCACACAGGCTTCCTATACGACATGTTCCAACCACAAGTTCTTGCAACTACCAGAGGTCCACTCCCTGCTCTTACCACAGGCACCAGAGCCTGCAGCAGAATAGGACAATAATGATAAACAGTCAAAATGATCAACATAACATAACATAACATAACAACACTTTATTGTCACTCGGCACAACACCGAGCGAAATTTCAGCAGTCACACAAAATACAGCAAAAAGAAAAGAACACAGGACACCCGACCCCAACACAAACATCCATCACAGTGACTCCAAACACCCCCTCACTGTGATGGAGGCAACAAAACTTCCCCTCTCCTCCCCCCGCACCCACGGACAGGCAGCTCGACCCCTACCGAGGCAACCGACACGCACAGCCCCCGCAAGGGGATGGAAGGCCCCCCGGCCGAGCCGCCCCGGGCACCGAAACGTCCCGCGGCCACACCGGGCGATGTTAAGTCCAACGGCCGAGCCGCACCGGGCACTGAAACGTCCCGCGGCCGAACAGCGCTGACGATGTTAAGTCCAGCGGCCAAGCCGCACCGGGCACTGAAACGTCCCGCGGCCACACCGGGCGATGTTAAGTCCAGCGGCCAAGCCGCACCGGGCATTGAAACGTCCCGCGGCCGAGCCGCACCGGGCACTGAAACGTCCCGCGGCCACACCGGGCACTGAAACGTCCCGCGGCCACACCGGGCGATGTTAAGTCCAGCGGCCGAGCCGCACCGGGCACTGAAACGTCCCGCGGCCGAGCCGCACCGGGCACTGAAACGTCCCGCGGCCGCACCGGGCGATGTTAAGTCCAGCGGCCGAGCCGCACCGGGCACTGAAACGTCCCGCGGCCGAGCTGCGCCGGCAATGTTAAGGCCCGCAGCCGAGCCGCACCGGGCACTGAAACGTCCCGCAGCCGAGCTGCGCCGGCAATGTTAAGGCCCGCAGCCGAGCCGCACCGGGCACTGAAACGTCCCGCAGCCGAGCTGCGCCGGCAATGTTAAGGCCCGCAGCCGAGCCGCGCCCCGGGGAAGAGACCTAATAAAATAAAGGTTTCCCCCCGCCCCACCCCCCCCACCCCACCCCACACCCCCACCACACACCCCCACCACACATACACAGCCAAAAACAGAAACAAAAACCATCCCAACACCGACACAAACAAAAAAAAAGAAAAAAAGACAACAGACTGCCAGAGAGCTGCAGCCGTTAGGCGCAGCCAACTCCTCCCATGCCCTAGAATATCAATATACCCCTCCGTGATTGCACTATTCTCTCCTTGGTGAATACAGGTGCAAAGTACTCATTTAGTAACTCACCCATTTTCGGGGAATCCATGCATAAATTCTCTTATTTACCTTTGACTGTTCCAATCCCCTCCTTAGTTACCCACTTATTTGTCAACAATGAATAAAATATCTTGGGATTCTCCTTAATCCAACTTGCCATGGAAGTTTTGTTTTCTTCTTATTGTCTACATTTCTCAAGGGCCCAATTTCAGTTTCCTCATCCTTACATATGCTTCTTTTTTTCTTTTTGACTAAACTTGTCATCGAAGGTTCGTGAGCCTTGCCATTCTTGCCTTTCATCCTGTCTCCCCAGCTCATGCCTAATACTGATGTCATTGGCATCTTCTCAACTTAGCACTCTCCTCCAAGGTCCAGTTTTATCCTTATCCGTAACTTTCAGAAAACATATGGAGTTGTGTTTACTGTTCCCAATATGCTCCTGCATTGAAACTCCAATCAGCTGGCCAGGCTCATTTCCCAATATAGGGTCCAGTATGGTCCCTTCCCTGGTTGGATCTAGATATTGTCAAGAAACCCTCCTAGATGCACCTACAAAAATTCTGCCCCATCTAAGTTTGTGGCACCAAGGGGAGTTAAGTCCATATTGGAAAAATTAAAGTCACCCACAGCAACTCCTCTGTTGCTTTTACATTTTTCCCATATATCTGTTCCGGGAGTTTTCTTGGACACAATATTCTTCTTCTAGAAAACAATACCTGTGCCACATTGGCCCAAGGGCGACACAGTGACACAGCTGGTAGAGCTGCTGCCTCACAGTGCCCAGGACCAAAGTTTGATCCTGACCTTGGATGCTGCCAGTGTTGAGTTTGCCTATTCTCCCTGTTCCTACATCCCAAAGACATGCGGGTTTGTAGGTTATTTGGCTTCCGTAAATTGCCCCTGATGTGTAGGAAGTACATGAGAAAGCAGGATAGCATGGAATTAGTGTGTATGGGTGATCAATGGTCGGAATGGACATGGAGAGCCAACGAGCCTGTTTCCATGCTGTATCTCTGAACTAAAGCAGAGTAAACCTCCACCTTCTTGATCACATGTACCTAGAATATCAATATACCCCTCCCTGATCGCACTATTCTCTCCTTGGTGAATGCAGGTGCAAAGTACTCAGGAGGAATGGCAGACCCATGTCACGGCGGAGACAGTTGTAGGCTATTGTAGCTGTAATGCACAGTGGGATGCTCAGGCCTTATACATCCCCAGGCTGCAGGCTCATGAGATCAGATGGGGCTGTGGTCACACAGGCTTCCTATACGACATGTTCCAACCACAAGTTCTTGCAACTACCAGAGGTGCTCTCCCTGCTCTTACCACAGGCACCAGAGCCTGCAACAGAATAGGACAATAATGATAAACAGTCAAAATGATCAACATGCCCTAGAATATCAATATACCCCTCCGTGATTGCACTATTCTCTCCTTGGTGAATACAGGTGCAAAGTACTCATTTAGTAACTCACCCATTTTCGGTGAATCCATGCATAAATTCTCTTATTTACCTTTGACTGTTCCAATCCCCTCCTTAGTTACCCACTTATTTGTCAACAATGAATAAAATATCTTGGGATTCTCCTTAATCCAACTTGCCATGGAAGTTTTGTTTTCTTCTTATTGTCTACATTTCTCAAGGGCCCAATTTCAGTTTCCTCATCCTTACATATGCTTCTTTTTTTCTTTTTGACTAAACTTGTCATCGAAGGTTCGTGAGCCTTGCCATTCTTGCCTTTCATCCTGTCTCCCCAGCTCATGCCTAATACTGATGTCATTGGCATCTTCTGAACTTAGCACTCTCTTCCAAGGTCCAGATTTATCCTTATCCATAACTTTCAGAAAACATATGGAGTTGTGTTTACTGTTCCCAATATGCTCCTGCATTGAAACTCCAATCAGCTGGCCAGGCTCATTTCCCAATACAGGGTCCAGTATGGTCCCTTCCCTGGTTGGATCTAGATATTGCCAAGAAACCCTCCTAGATACACCTACAAAAATTCTGCCCCATCTAAGTTTGTGGCACCAAGGGGAGTTAAGTCCATATTGGAAAAATTAAAGTCACCCACTGCAACTCCTCTGTGGCTTTTACATTTTTCCCATATATCTGTTCCGGTAGTTTTCTTGGACACAATATTCTTCTTCTAGAAAACAATACCTGTGCCACAGTGGCCCAAGGGCGACACAGTGACACAGCTGGTAGAGCTGCTGCCTCACAGTGCCCAGGACCAAAGTTTGATCCTGACCTTCGATGCTGCCAGTGTTGAGTTTGCCTATTCTCCCTGTTCCTACATCCCAAAGACATGCGGGTTTGTAGGTTATTTGGCTTCCGTAAATTGCCCCTGATGTGTAGGAAGTACATGAGAAAGCAGGATAGCATGGAATTAGTGTATATGGGTGATCAATGGTCGGAATGGACATGGAGAGCCAACGAGCCTGTTTCCATGCTGTATCTCTGAACTAAAGCAGAGTAAACCTCCTCCTTCTTGATCACATGTCCCTAGAATATCAATATACCCCTCCCTGATCGCACTATTCTCTCCTTGGTGAATGCAGGTGCAAAGTACTCAGGAGGAATGGCAGACCCATAGAAACATAGACATAGAAAATAGGTGCAGGAGTGGGCCATTCGGCCCTTCGAGCCTGCACCGCCATTCAATATGATCATGGCTGATCATTCAGCTCAGTAGCCTGTACCTGCCTTCTCTCCATACCCCCTGATCCCTTTAGCAAAAAGGGCCACATCTAACTCCCTCTTAAATATAGCCAATGAACTGGCCTCAACTACCTTCTGTGGCAGAGAATTCCACAGACTCACCACTCTCTGTGTGAAGAAATGTTTTGTTTTCCCATGTCACGGCGGAGACAGTTGTAGGCTAGTGTAGCTGTAATGCACAGTGGGATGCTCAGGCTTTATACATCCCCAGGCTGCAGGCTCATGAGATCAGATGGGGCTGTGGTCACACAGGCTTCCTATACGACATGTTCCAACCACAAGTTCTTGCAACTACCAGAGGTGCACTCCCTGCTCTTACCACAGGCACCAGAGCCTGCAGCAGAATAGGACAATAATGATAAACAGTCAAAATGATCAACATGCCCTAGAATATCAATATACCCCTCCGTGATTGCACTATTCTCTCCTTGGTGAATACAGGTGCAAAGTACTCATTTAGTAACTCACCCGTTTTCGGTGAATCCATGCATAAATTCTCTTATTTACCTTTGACTGTTCCAATCCCCTCCTTAGTTACCCACTTATTTGTCAACAATGAATACAATATCTTGGGATTCTCCTTAATCCAACTTGCCATGGAAGTTTTGTTTTCTTCTTATTGTCTACATTTCTCAAGGGCCCAATTTCAGTTTCCTCATCCTTACATATGCTTCTTTTTTTCTTTTTGACTAAACTTGTCATCGAAGGTTCGTGAGCCTTGCCATTCTTGCCTTTCATCCTGTCTCCCCAGCTCATGCCTAATACTGATGTCATTGGCATCTTCTCAACTTAGCACTCTCCTCCAAGGTCCAGATTTATCCTTATACGTAACTTTCAGAAAACATGTGGAGTTGTGTTTACTGTTCCCAATATGCTCCTGCATTGAAACTCCAATCAGCTGGCCAGGCTCATTTCCCAATACAGGGTCCAGTATGGTCCCTTCCCTGGTTGGATCTAGATATTGCCAAGAAACCCTCCTAGATACACCTACAAAAATTCTGCCTCATCTAAGCTTGTGGCACCACCGGAGACCGAGTCCATATTGGGAAAATTAAAGTCACCCACTACAACTCACCCTCTGCTTTTACATCTTTCCCATATATCTGTTCCAGGGGTTTACTTGGACACTATAACATGACAAAGTTGCATCAGTCACTTCTCCAGCTGTGATTTTTGTTTGATATAAAGGGTGTCAGGGGAAAGTTCGCACATACAGGACTTCTCAGCTAGCCTGGAGGGGGCTACAATTTTTTCTAAGATTGATTTGGTGCGAGGATATCATCAGATCCCGGTCCACCCGCCGGACATTCCAAAGACCGCTACCATTACTCCGTTCGGATTGTTTGAGTGGTTGCGCATGCCTTTCGGCCTTAAAAACGCAGCTCAGGCATTCCAGCGTCTGATGGACCGTGTGGGTCGAGGTTTGCCGTTCGTGTTTATTTATCTCGATGACATTTTTATTGCCAGCCGTTCGGTCCAGGAGCACTTAGTCCACCTCCGCACTATATTCCAGAGGCTGCAGGACCACGGCCTGATTCTCCATCCGTCCAAATGCCAATTCGGCCTGTCGGTGGTAGATTTTTTGGGTCACCGGGTTACATCGGCCGGAGCCACCCCTTTGCCAGCTAAGGTGGAGGCGGTCCGCTCTTTTCCACGCCCTACTACCATCAAGGGTTTGCAGGAATTCGTAGGCATGGTGAACTTTTACCACCGGTTCGTGCCTGCAGCAGCTCGGGTCATGCGCCCCCTTTTTCTATGCCTCGCGGGTAACCCCGCAGAGTTGGTATGGTCCGCATCTGCAGAGACGGCTTTTGTCGCGGTCAAACAGGCCTTCGCCAACGCCACCATGCTGGTGCACCCGCGCTCCTCCGCCCCCACGGCGCTGACGGTGGACGCCTCGGACGTGGCGGTGGGTGGGGTTTTGGAGCAGCAGGTCGAAGGTCAATGGCAGCCCCTGGTGTTTTTCAGCCGGCAGCTCTCGCGAGCCGATCTCAAATATAGTGCGTTTGATAGGGAGCTCCTGGCCCTCTATTTAGCAGTCCGCCACTTCCGTTATTTTTTGGAAGGCCGTTCTTTTGTGGCCTACACGCATCACAAACCTCTAACATTCGCTTTTGCTAAGGTTTCTGACCCGTGGTCGGCTCGCCAGCAGCGGCACCTCACCCTGATTTCGGAGTTTACCACCGATGTCCCTCATATTGCGGGTAGGCTTAATACTGTTGCTGATGCCCTGTCCCAGCCGGCCATTCCCTCCGTAGCCGCGGTAGGTGGACAGGTGGATTTCCAGGAGCTAGCGGAGGCTCAGCGCCTGGAAGGAACTGCCGCGGTGTACGCCTCCACAGCCTCGGGACTGCGTCTGGAGCATGTGGCGTGTGGCCCAACAGGTACCAAGTTGTGGTGTGACGTTTCCCTTCCACGCCCTCGCCTGGTGGTGCCTGCCGCCCTGCGGCGTAAGGTTTTTGAGGTCATTCACGGCCTGGCACATCCGTCCATCAGGGCGACTTCGGCCATGGTGGCCGCCCGGTTTGTCTGGCACAGCCTGCGGAAGCAGGTGGCAGCCTGGGCATGTGCCTGTATTCCGTGCCAAACCTCCAAAGTTCATCGCCATGTCCAGCCCCCATACCAGAGTTTCGAGGTTCCCCCAGTCCGTTTTTTCCACATCCACGTGGATTTGGTGGGTCCATTGCCTTATTCCCGGGGTTATCCTCATCTGCTGACGGTGGTGGATCGGTTTACACGTTGGCCGGAGGCGCTCCTATTGACGGACACCTCGGCGGCCTCCTGTGCACGGGCCCTGGCGTTGCATTGGGTGGCCCGTTTCGGCGTCCCGGCTATCATCACCACAGATCGGGGAGCCCAGTTCACCTCCTCCCTCTGGGCCGCGCTGGCACAGTTGTATGGGTCTCGCTTACAGCAGACCACCGCCTACCATCCCCAATCCAACGGGATGGTTGAGCGCTTCCATCGGCAGCTGAAGGCGTCCCTCTGTGCCCGACTGACCGGCCAAGATTGGGCTGACCAGCTGCCTTGGGTCCTCCTCGGCATTCGTACGGCCCCGAAGGCTGAGCTAGGCACATCCTCGGCCGAGCTCGTCTACGGTTCGCCCCTGCGGGTATGAGGTGACATCCTCCCTTCCAGCCCCCGCTTTGCCACCACCCGTTACGTCGGTGTTGGGTTCCCTCCGGGCACGGGTAGGTTCTCTGGCTCCAGTTCCGACCTCCTGGCACGGAAGCATGGCGGTCCACGTCCCGTCGGACTTGCGGGACTGTGATTTCGTGTTCCTGCTGAAAGATTCCCACCGCCCCCCTCTTCAGCCGGTTTATCAGGGCCCGTTTCAGGTACTGAAGAGAGGGGCTGTCACTTTTACCTTACAGGTGGGTAATCGCCAGGAACTCGTTTCCGTATCCCGGCTCAAGCCGGCCCATTTGGACCAGGACCTCCCGGTGTCGGTGGCTCAACCTCCGCGCCGGGGCCGGCCTATGGCCGCCCCCCTGCTGCCGCCAGCGGTGCCTTGGTTGCCACCCCTCAGCCCCCCGCCGCCTATGGTTGGGCCCGGGCCCCCATTCCCGATCAAGCGCTCTCCGTCGCCTACGCCCTCCACTTCCGTGGCCCCTCCATCGCCTCCGGCGGCGGCGACCTCACCGCCTCCCGTCACATTGGCGGTATCGGGTTCCCCCCTCCGTACGCGTTCCAGGAGGGAGGTCCGGGCACCCGTGAGGTACGGTTTCGAGGGTTCTGGGGGGGGGGGGGGGGGGGTCATGTAGGGACATACGGATTAGCGGGGGGGTCTCGAACCCTCGGTTGGGCTAACGAGGCACGAGATGCGGGAGCGCGAGGTATAGTTGTGTCACTGGCAGCATCCAAGGTCAGGATCAAACTTTGGTCCTGGGCACTGTGAGGCAGCAGCTCTACCAGCTGTGTCACTGTGTCGCCCTTGGGCCACTGTGGCACAGGTATTGTTTTCTAGAAGAATAATATAGTGGATAACTCCCCTGCGCCTAATGGGATCTATCCCAGATCATTGAAAATACAAGAGTGGAGACTGCTGGGGCCTTGACAAAGATCTTTGTATCCTCTTTAGCCACATGCAAGATCCCAAAGTTCTGCAGGTACCCCATTGCAATTCCTTCATTTGAGGCAGGAAATAGAGACAAAACAGGTCATTCATAGGATGGTGAGGCTGTGGTAGAAAAATTGGTGGAGAAGATTTTTAGGGATAGAATCCTAATCTATCCATAATAAGTCTTTTAAGGGATAGTCATCATGACTTTGGGAGGGGGAGATGATATCTTAAAAAATTGGTTGAGTTTTTTGAGGAGGTGACAAAGATGATTGAACGTAGGGCAATGGGTGTTGAATAAATGGATTTTAGTAAAGTTTTCAACACAGGCCTTCATGGTAGGCTGATGTAAAGGCTAAAGTACATGAGATCCACAGAGACTTGATAGATTGAATTCAAAGTTGATGTGCACAATGTGAGAGGGACCCCTCCTTCAGATGCCGCTCCTGTCCCTCTCATTGGCTGACAGGCCAGGAGAGGCAATTCTCAGCATCATTGGTAACAGCGGGGGGCAATTAGCTTATATTGGTTTGGTCACCAGAACCTTTTCAGCCTGTTCCCTATAAACCTAGGCATTCTAGTGAAAAGGAGAGTGTGGGAAAGGGAAAGGCAAGGGGCAAGGGGCAAGGGGCAAGGGGCAAGGGGCAAGGGGCAAGGGGCAAGGGGCAAGGGGCAAGGGGCAAGGGGCAAGGCGCAAGGCGCAAGGCGCAAGGCGCAAGGCGCAGGGCTCCCTGTTGGCTGTGTTCCCCTGTCACACGTCCGAGGAAGACTGAGTTACTGGGACAAAACTGAGACTGCCAGTACCATTGTGTGGTCAAGACTGGGCTGTCAGGAAAAAATCCGAGACAGCCAGCACTTCCACTGAGACTAAGGCCAAGTGGCCGGGGCAAGCCTGAGGTGCCAGTGCCTCGTCCTGTCCTAACAAGGGATTGCGCCCATGCATATGCAAAGACTGAGCTGGTCTGGCAGCATCTCCGGAGAAACGTCTAGGTGACGTATCGGGTCGAAATCCTTCTTTGGACTGACACTCTCACTCAGCCTGAAATATCATCTATTCCTTTTCTCCAGAGATGCTGCCTAATTGGTGCAGTTATGGATAGTGAGGAGGCTTGTCGAATGATTCAGCAGGATATAGATAGGTTGAAAATATGTGCAGAGAAACGACTGATGGAGTTTAATCTGGACACACTGCAGCCATGGTGTATCACTGTGGAGGGTGTGAATAGACTGGGTGCTCATTAAATGCGTTATTCGCCTTGGTCATCTAGACATGAGTCAAGCATTCCGAGTGTCATTGGAAGTGCACACATCTAGGAATGTGGAGAGTATTCATTATTGTCTTGATATTCATTATAGACCATGGATTGAACAATGTAAGACCTGATTTGGATTCATAATCCAAGTAGCCCCAGAAACACCTTCACATTATAAACTTGGAGAATGCAGCATTTACATTGATTAAGCCTAGATGAATGGGAGGGTGGTGAGTGGATTGGAAGCAAGTGAGGAAACGTCCAAGTTCAGAAAGTGTGGGGCTGAGGGGAATGTGGATGGTGTTTTGATCTGCTGCCTTTGGTCACTTTTCACTGCTTTTCACTGTACCTCGATACATGTGACAATAAACTAAACTGAACCGAGCTCTGTCTACCTAGATGTCTGGATTGGTGTACTCAGATGGAATGTAAACATTTCATGACCCCTGCTGCCACTTTGACTCTGCTCCCACCTAGACCACTCTGACTCTTTCCCTCCCTTTGACATCTCTACCCCCATCTCTGGAGTTACCAGGTGAGTGCGTGTTGTGGTGGTTTATATGCAGTAGGTGAACGGGGGCTGTACCGCCAATTACTATTTGCTCTATCAGCACTTCCTCGTGTGGCCAGTTCACAGATCCGTTAATGAAAACACTTTTGTTTTATAGCAAATCTAACTTGGGAGATCCTACCGTTAATGTTCTGGCACTTAAGTGGTGAAAAATGTCTGTAAGGTAAATGGAATTATTTGTGTGCCAGTCTGAGTGCTTTGATTGTGAGAGCATGCAAATAGTGTCATTATCACAGAAGCTGCTTTAGAGATCATATTGCCGTACTAATAATTAGAATCTGGATGGCATGACTGGTAGGTTTATGGATGTACCTGCTCCCAGTCAACTTTTGCCAGGTCCTGTTTCATGACATTCATATCATCCTTCCCCACTTCAGATCCTTAATTTCTAATCCTTGTACCTTTCCTTATCTACCTTGAAACGCACGTTTGGAACAATAAGATTGAGAGAAGATTGGTGGTATAGTGGAGAATGAAGAGGCTTGTCTCAGGTTACAACTGATTTGGATGAGAGTGTACAAGGCTTGATTAGTAAGTTTGTAGATGACAATAAAGTAGGTGGTATCGCAGATTGCAAAGAGGGTTATCAAAAATTACAGCAGGGTCTTGATCTGCTGGGCAAGTGGGCCGAGGAGAGGCAAATGGAGTTTTATGCAGATAAGTGCAAGATGTTAAATTTTGTAAAGTCAAACCAAAGTAGAACCTTCGCAGTGAATGGGAGGGGCCTGTGGAGTGTTGTAGAGCAGAGGGATCGGGCGGTGGTGCGGGAGTAGAGTTGCTGCCTTACAGCGCCAGAGACCCACGTTTGATCCTGACTACGTACTTGTCAGTACAGAGTTTGTAAGTTCTCCCCGTGACCTGTGTGGGTTTTCTCTAGGATCTCCGGTTTCCTTCCACACCCCAAAGACATACAGGTTTGTTGGATAATTGGCGGGGTATAATTGTAATTTGTCCCTAGTGTGTATAGATTAGTGTTAATGTGTGGGGATTGCTCATCTGTGCACTCAGTGGGCCGAGGGGCCTGTTTCCACGTTGTATCTCTAAACTAAACTAAAAACTAAGCAGTGAAAGTGCTAGTGTAAAGTGTAGTTCCCTGAAAGTGGCATCACGGGTGGTTTGGGTATTAAAGAGGAGTTTTAGTGTATTGGCTTTCATCAGTCATAGGGAATGGATATGGTGAATGTACAGTTTTTTACCCAGGATAGTGGAATTAAGAACCTGAGAGCATAGGCCTAAGGTGAGAGGGGAAAGAATTAATAAGAATTTCTTCACACAAAGGGTGGTAGTTATGGAAAATGAACTGCCAGAGGAGATCGTTGAGGCACGTACAATAATAGCATTTAAAAGACATTTGGGCAGGCACATGGACAGGAAAGGTTTAGTGGGATATGGGCCATACCTAAGGAAATGGGACTAGCTTAGGTGAGGCACCTTGGTCGGCATGGACGAGTTTGATCAATGGGGCTGTTTCCATGATAACTCTTTACGACCGAGCACACACTTTATGCAGGTATGCCAAATAAGACAATCCACTGTTCATTGTTACCAATGGAGTGTGTCGATGTTGAAAGGCTTCAAGAATACTGTACGAGCATCTCTGAAACTTGTTCTGTCACCACCTAATCGTTTGCCCTCAGTCAGCGATCCATAAAACAGCTGCATTCTGACATCAGACCCTCTTGTGACATGTCCTGCTCCTCTGATCAGTGATTCCTTCAGTAACGTGTACATGTTTTTAGTTTCAGAGATACAGAGTGGAACAGGCCCATTGAGTCCGTGCTGAACAGCAATCACCAGTACACTAGTTCTATCCTACACACTAGGGACAATTAACCTACAAACCCACACGTCTTTGGGATGTGGGAGGAAACCAGAGCATCCAGAGGAAACACACGCAGTCACAGCAAGAACGTGCAAACTCCATATAGACAGCACCCGTAGTCAGGATCAAACCCGGGTCTCTGGCATTGGGAGGCAGCAGCTGTACTACTGCGCCAATGTGCCACCCATGGTGAGGAGGTTTATTTGGGACAGAATGTGTCTATCTGGATTTCTGTCTGAAGAGTGATTGGTTACATGGTGATATTGATCTAATAAGATGGGCAGAGCAATGCCAGGTGGAAGTGAGACCATATACATCAAAGGTCTAATAAGGGTAGAATAAGAGGAAAGGTTATGGAGGTTAGGCCAGTGGTCTGCTCTTCCTGTGGGAGTTTGGGAACATTTCTGGTGTGTCTGACTACACCTGCAGGAGGCTGTGTCCAGCTGCAGCTTCCCACTGTGTAGTGCCGTGGAGAATTTGATTTACGGAGAACTTTGTTGACTGAATTTAGCAATTAGTCACACTGCAGGTAGAGAAAGGAAGGAGGTGGATGACCAGGAGGAGCAGTAAGTGCAGGCAGGTCGTGCAGGAGTGAGTGCCCTGTGGTCATTCCCCTTGCAGACAGAGTAGGTCTCTCAGAGGAAAGTTGCAGCAGTAGCCAAGGTGTGGCACCACAGTTGGCTGTGATGCACAGCAGGGCAAGGAAACATCTCAGTGAGCTGTGGTGTGGGGAAGAGATGGACTTCCCCTTGGCTCAGAGCGAGATCCCAGGATGGTTTGTTGCCTCTCACGTGTCAAGGACAGGGATGTCTTGGATTGGATCCGGGACATTGTGAAAGGGGAGGGAAAACAGCTGAGATTGTTGTACACAATGGTACTGACAACCTAGGCAGAACGAGAGGTGAGATCCGACAGGGTGAACTTAGAGAGTTTGGTAGAAGTTTACAAAGCAGAACTTCCAGAGTGTAATCTCAAAATTCCTCTCAGTGCCATATGCCAATGATGGTAACAATAGAATAGATGAACGCATGGCTGAAGAACTGGTGCAGAAGGCAGGCCTTTAGCTGATGAGATCACTGGGATAACTTCTGGGCAGGTGTGACCTGTACAAGAGGGACAGGGTGCATCAAAACTGGAAAAGGACTAACATCCTCTCAGGGAGGTTTGAGGAATGGGTAGTAACGGCTTTTGATACCTTCATTAATCAGGGTGTTGAGTAAAGAAGTTGCAATATTGTGTTACAGTTGCACAAGACTTTGAGGCTGCATTTGGAGTATTGTGTTCAGTTTTGGTCACTCTGCAATAGGAAGGATGTCATTAAGCTGTAAAGAGCACAGAGAAGCTAGAAGAGGATGTTGCCAGGACTTGTGAGCCTGTGCTACAGAGAGAGGTTGTGTAGGTGAGAACGTTATTATTTGGAGTGCAGGAAGATGAGCAATGATCTTATAAAGGAGTATAAGGTCTTGAGGGGAATAGATAGGGTATTTTACCGAACGTGGGGGAATCAAGAACAAGAAGACTTAGGTTAAAGGTGAGTGGGGCAAGATTTGATTGGAACCTGAGGGTCAATTTCTTCACACAGAAGGTGGTGGCAACATAGGTTACAGCCACCTGCTCCACGACCCTTGCCTCCTTTAACAACCTGGGATTATCCCTTCCAGTGCAAGTGACTTGTTAGTGTTACCTCCTCCTCCTCCTCATCAGTTACCCCCACCCCCTCTCCCAGATCTGCATCACTCCGCTTCTGGCAGCTCCCATTTCCTGATAACGGGTGATACAATGCCCTCAGCCATGTTCCAGCTGTGCCTCTACCTTGATGCAGATCACTCCGTTATACCCTGATCTCCTCACTCCGCTCATCCCATTTACAGGCCTTTGGAAGGCTCTGTTCCACTTTCCCTTGAAAAGCCTCTCTCCTTTTGTACTCACTGCCTCTCCCATCTCACCACATTCAGGTGGGTTTCCATTGAAGTCTCACCTTCCTCATGCTCACTCCTTCCTTCACTCCCTCCTGGGTGATCCAGGGAGCACCAGAGTTCCTTTACTTTTCCCTGGTGTGGGAATACTCCTCGTCTGTACATAAAACATCTCCCATTCTTCAGTGACAGTGCCAGCTGCCACAACATCAACACTGGTGATACATGAGGACTGGGGAGAGCGGTCCATATCGCTATCTACTAACACAAAGCACATTATCTATGCTTGCGTAAGGAAACACGAGTTGAAAAGTATTCTGTCCATTTATTTTTTTCTCCAAATAAAATTTGGCAATCTCTAATTTTCTTTGGTATCCCAGATCTTTGAAACTTGTGATTTTTTGTCCACTGAAGAAATGGCAGGCGGGTTGGTGCAGTGTATTTCCTGCAGGTTATGGGCGGTCAAGGATGCCTATGGAGCTTCTGGAGACTACACCTGCAGGAATTGTGTCCAGGTGCAGCTCCTGAGTGAACGTGTTGGGGAACTGGAGAAGCAGCTGGATGACTTTAGGGCCATCCTGGAAAATGAGAGTTTCCTGGACAAGTGAGGTTGTTACGCCAGTGATTCAGGAGGAGAGCAGGTGGGTGACTGGGAGGAAAGGGAGTAAACGTGGAGAGCAGGCGACCCCGGTGGCTGTGCCGAATGAAAACAGGTATGCCCCCTTAGGAGTTGTCGGAGCAGAAGACGCTTCCAGTCCAAGCGGTGAACAGGTCGGTGGCTCCAATCCTGGCAAGGAGACTCGACTGGGGAGACCGACGTCAGGCAGAGCCATAGTAGTGGGTGACTCCATTGTCCGAAGTGTGGGCAGGAGATTCTGTAGCGGCAGGCGGGACTTCAGGATTGTCTGTTACCTCCCTGGTGCCAGGGTTAAAGATGTCACAGACCGACTTCAGAACATCCTCAAGAGGAAGGGTGAACAGCCAGAAGTGGTTGTGCACGTGGGCATGAACGACGTCGGGAAGAAGAGGAAGTTCTGCAAAGTGAATTCCAGCCCAAGCGAGTTTGTGCATGGCCTCAAGGACATCCCCTCTCTTCAGTCTATAGTAGTTGGCATCCGTCCATCGGCGAGAGGCGACGGTGAAGCTTTGATGCTGTCTTGTTTGGAGAAGGAATGTTTAATCAATAGTCTATAATACCATTTTCCTCTGCCCCCCATCTCCTGTTTTCCATCCTTGCCTTTTCTGTCCACCATATCTTTGAATATTAAGAGGTCTGTTCTGCCGAGAATGAGCCATGTGATCAGCAGCACATCATAATCACACATGGCTCTTTGTACCTGCAGCTCACCAATCTTACTCATCACATTCTGTGTATATTGTGGACACCAGATTGTGTCTCTCAATTTGCTCCTATCCAACAATTCCTTCTCTGTCATCATCCAACACTCACACCCTCTGTTCCCCTTATTTATTTTTGCTGTTATTGCCTGGTATGCCCATACCCTGCTGATCTTGATTCAACTGTAGTGACTTGGGCATTGTCCCAATCCTATTAACTTGTGACCCGTCCATCTCATGCAGGTTTCATCTGCCTCTGAATCTGAATGTACCTGCATGCATCATGGATGTTACCAGTCTACCACCTTCTCTTCATATTCTGTTCTCCCTGAAGCCTGGCCGTGCCAGCAGCCCAGAGATTGCCACCTGTCCACCTCTGGCAACATTGACAGACTTCCATTGCTGCCTTCTCCACATTGGTACCAATGTGTATCGCTTGTTCTGGGTCCCACTTTCCTCTGCACCCTCTCACTCATATCCTGAGAAGCAGAGAAACATCCACCTGGAGAGAAGCAACCAATCCCACAGTCACTTTGACCCATCCACCTGTCTCTTCCACCCCTCCTTTTGTTCACTCACCCCTCTGTCCTTTTGCCAAACCCTCCCATTGCCTGCCCACTCTCTGCCTGACAATGACCCCAATGATCTATCTTTTTTTTAAACTTTTTCATCCATTCTGTTTCAGTGATGGGTTTTCTTTGTTCTTTCTCCAGGTGAATCACTGGACCGGCAAAGGATGTAAATTTGAGTGGTGGACCATCCATGGCTGGTGGTAAGTCTCGTTACTCAGATGGGTTCTAGTGAGAGATGGGAGTTGTCAGGGAGAGCTGACAGGGGGGTCTCCAGTGGTAGTGTCGGGCTGTGGTGCTGGGCTGTGGTCTCCACTGAGCCCAGGCACTGGGCACCAGCGCCAGAACAACAGCTGGTTCTGCAGCTGCACGGCTGCATTCTGAGCAAAGGTCTTCAGCTCCACCTCAAATGGCCGCCCCTGAATCTGACACAACCCTGTCAGTCCCCCGCACAATTTAGACAATTCATGAAGATCACCTCTCATTCCAAAATCTCCAGTGAGCTTCGGCCCAACCTGCTCAATCTCTCATACAGCACCCCATCCCAGGACTCAACCTTTCACCATTCACCCAACTGCTCCAGAACAAGGGGCCACAGTTTAAGAATAAGGGGTAGGCCATTTAGAACGGAGATGAGGAAGAACTTTTTCAGTCAGAGAGTGGTGAAGGTGTGGAATTCTCTGCCTCAGAAGGCAGTGGAGGCCAGTTCGTTGGATGCTTTCAAGAGAGAGCTGGATAGAGCTCTTAAGGATAGCGGAGTGAGGGGGTATGGGGAGAAGGCAGGAACGGGGTACTGATTGAGAGTGATCAGCCATGATCGCATTGAATGGCGGTGCTGGCTCGAAGGGCTGAATGGCCTCCTCCTGCACCTATTGTCTATTGTCTATTGCTTCCATGGCAGCTATACCTCTCTTTAAATAAAGAGACCAAGAATCTGTTGTGATGTCACTAAAGGTCTGCAGAGACAAAGCCAGACCTCTGTTGGAATAATATATTCAAGACGTGAGTGACAATTCACTTCTTTGTTCACAATAACGTGTCAAGCCAGAGACTGCTCTGCTGACTCAGAGCATGCGACCTTTTAATATCATATTTAATAGCAAGAAATGTGGAGTGGGTCACGTATATTTGTTAACATGGTTAACTATTGTGATCCAGAATTCTCCTCGTTCCCTTATCAGCCTTAACATTAAAGATCAAAAGTACAAGGTCAGACATGTTCAACCTATGAGACACTTCACTAAAATAAAGTTCTATTTCCACGGTACGAAGTGCTCATAACAAGACAGAGAGCAGTTCAGTTCTTCCCACAATTCCCACACCTCCTCACTATTACACTTCACACCCGGCAAACCCGGGACGGGGTATATTTGCTGTCATTGCTCCAAGCTGCAGTGTGGGAGCACCGATTCTGCAACGCTGGAGTTACCACGGAGCCCCTGGTCTCTGGCACTGAGACAGAACAGGAAGTGTTGTCCCTGTGAAGAAGTTGTCAGCAAAGTGCAGGAACTCTTCAGCTTGGAGGTAGTAACTCACCCCTTCCATTTATCTTCCAGGCCCCCCCAGGGTCGCAATGTGAATATGGATCCGTATAACTACAACAAAATAAAGGTCAGTAGTACTTACGGTTCAAGACCATCGTGGGTTTTGGGTCTGGGGTGACACGCTGGCACACAGGCCTTTGGTCAATTTCTCTAGAGGGTGGGTGGGCTTTTCAAATCACACAGCAGCAGGAAGTGTCCTCAGGTCTGTTCTCTGGGCATTTTACATTGGCCTCAGCTGCAGTATTTGAGATTGTGTACATTAACACACAAACCCATTGAAAACCTTCAGTTTGTAACCCACTCCCAGTATCTGTTATTCAACATGTAAATTACTTCCTACAGACAATGAATGACATCCCACTCTGTAACTCTGGTATCTGTTATTTCCATACATAAACTATCTGAACTCCTGCCATAGATCCAAGCATGTTACTCCCCCACAGATATCTGATATTAGAATCATGCAGCATGCAAAGAGACCTGTCAGCTTATCCACGCCAATCAAGATGTCTACCAAAGCTAGTGAGCTTTGCCTGTTTGGCTCATATCCCTCTAAACCCTTCCTATGCATAAACCTGTACAAGTGTCTTTTAAACGTTATAATTCTACCCATCCCTACCAATTTCTGTGGCAGCTTCTTCCTTATACCCAGCACCCTATGTGGGAATAAGTCTCTCCCCTCTCACATTAAAGCTGCGCCCTCTAGTTTTAGACTCCCCTATGCTGGAGTATAGGCTGTGACCATGCGCCTTCTCTATGCTTCCCATGATTTCGTAAACCTCCATAAGATCACCCCTCGGCCTCCTTCACTCCAGGGAAAACAGTCCCAGTCTGTTCAGTCTGATCAATCTGAAGAAGGTTCCCAACCCAAAAGGTCTCCTGTCTATTCCCTCTGCAGATGCTGCCTGAATCCAGCATCTTACTCCAGCATTGTTTTTGCTAAAGATTCCGGCGCCTGCAGTTTCTTGTGTCCCCAGCTGATCCAATGTCACCTAATAACTCAAGCCTTCCAATCTTGTAGTATTTCACCTGTTAATATTAGGTGTAGCGGGACAGGAGGCATCTCTGGAGAGAAGGACTGGGTGACATTTCAGGTCGAGACCCTTCAGTCTGAAGAAGTCTTATCCGAAATGTTATCCATTCCTTTTCTCCAGAGATGTTGCCTGTCCCACTGAGTTACTCCAGCATTTTGTGTCTACATTCGATTTAAACCAGCATCTGCAGTTCTTTCCTACACAATATTAGGTTTAGGTTCGGCTTAAGTTTATTGTTGTCACATGTGCCGAGATACAGTGAAAAGCTTTCTTTTGCATGCTTTCCAATCAGATCAGAAAATACTATACATAAATACAATCAAGCCAAACTCGAATGCAATAGATAGAACAAAGGGGAAGATACAGAGTGCTGGAGTAACTGAGAATATGTTTCTCAGCTTTGTAGTGCATTAGTTCCAGAAACAAAGTCCAATGTCTGCAATGCAGTAGAGGTGAATTGGTTTAGTACCCTAGTTAATGGAAGGACCGTTCAGAAGCTTGATAACAGAGGGGAAGAAGCAGTTCTGGAGTCTAGTGTTGCACGCTTTCAAGCTTCTGTACCTTCTGCTGGAAGGGAACAGGGAGAAGGATGACCAGGGTCTGACAAGTCAGTGATTGTGTTGGTTGGGTCACTGGTTGGGTCTAAGTCTGGTCTGTGTTAAACAAAGAAACAAAGTGCTGGAGTAACTCAGTGGGTCTGGCAACATCTCTGAGGAATGTGGATTGGAGACGTTTCAAGTCAGGATACTTCTTCAGACTGATTGTAAGAGGTGGGGGGAAAGAAAGCTGGAGAGAGGAGGGGGATTACAAATTGTGAAGCCATAGGAAGAGATGTAAGAGGAGGGGGAAGGGAGAAATAGGCGTGAGCCAGGTAAGGCGGGGGGGGGGGGGGGGTTGTTAGAGGTCACCTAAAATTGGAGAATTCAATGTTCATACTCTTGGGTTGTAAGCTTGGTAAATGTTAAAAACCCCATCTCTCGTGTGTGTAGGATAGTGTTAATGTGCGGGGGTCGCTGGTTGGCGAGGACTTGGGCCAAAGGGGCCGTTTCCGCGCTGAATGTTAATCTGAATCCTATGTTTAAAAAGCTTTGAGTCAAATGCTTAAATAGGACTTGGCAGAGAGGGATACTGTCTTAATGTGGGCAAATGGGATTAGTGTAGTTGGGTAAATTGCATGAACCCAGTATGCCAAAGAGCTCAATTCGATGCTTATAGAGTTGTAGAGTAGTGCAGCACAGAAACGTTTCCTTCAGGTAACCTTGTCTATGCTGATCATGATCCTCATCTGCATGACCCCATTTGACCACATTGGGATCTCATCTCTCTATTCCTTTCCTACCCATGTATCTGGACATTCCTACCCTGGGGAAAGGACTCCAACTATCTATGCTGTCAATGCCCCTCATGATCTTATTATCCTTTATCAACCTCCTTTTCAGGCAACATCCTGGTGAATTTTCTTTTGTCCAACTCCGTGAAGAGTTTGTGCAGGGGGCAGGGATTCGGATTTCAGGATCTTTCGGATCTCTTCCAGAGCAGGGGTGACCTGTATAAAAGGGACGGGTTGCACCTAAACTGGAGGGGGACCAGCATCCTAGCGGGAAGGTTTGCTAATGCTACATGGGAGGCTTTAAACTAGATTGGCAGTGGGGTGGGATCTCGTGCAGGACAGAGGCACAGGAGAGGTTAGAATGGAGGGTGGTGTAGGAAAGGTTGATGGACAGAAGAGGGAAAAAGCCGGAGAGTGTGGAAGGAGGGATGGTTTAAACTGCATGTATTTTAATGCAAGGGCTTGATGGGTAAGGCATATGAGCTTAGGACGTGGTTAGGTTCGAACGACTGGGACGTTGTAGCCATGACTGAAACCTGGAAAAGGGAGGGGCAGGACTGGCAGCTCAATGATCCGGGGTACAGAAACTTCAGGAGAGACATGGGTGACGAAAAAAGCAAAGGGGGAGTTGCATTGTTGATTAAGGAGGATGGCACGGCTAGGTTCAGAGGTTAAGTTCAGAGGTAACATTACGGACGGTTCGTCTATTGAAACTATATAGGTGGAGCTGAGGAACAAGAAAGGGATGATCAGGAAAGGGGTGTACTACAAACGTCCAAATAATCAACGGGAATTAGAAGAGCAAATGTGCCAGGAGATTGCAGACAGCTGCAGGTCAAATAAGGTTGTTGTAGTAGGGGATTTTAACTTTCCTAATATAGACTGGGAAAATCATAGCATGAAGGGTTCAGATGAGGTTTAAGAAAGCTATGGATCGGGATGGAGAGGGTCCATGTGTTAAAATGCTCAACTGTGGCAAGGCCAACTTTGAGGGTATGAGAGACCCTTCAAGTTGACTGGAGCAGGTTATTTGATGGGGAAAGGAACATCGGCCAAGTGGGATGTTTTTAAAAGTGTACTAAAGAGAGCTCAGGATGTGTACGTCCCCGTTAGAGTGAAAGGCATAGCAGGCAAACAAGGCAGCTTGGCTGATGAGGGAAATTGAGATGTTAGTCAAAAACAAGAAGGATACATGGGACAGGTATAGGCAGCTGGGATCAAGTGCACCCCTGGAGGAGTTTTGGGAACTAAGGAGCAACTAAAAAAAGGAGAACAGAAAGGCTAAAAAGAGGCCAGGAGATAGCTCTGGCGAGTAGCCTCAAGAACAATTCCAAAAGATTTTATAAATAATTAAGGGAGAAAGGGTAACTAGAGAGAGAGTGGGACATCTCAGGAATAAAAACTGTCACCTCTGTGTGGAGCCACAGGAGATGAGCAAGGTCCTCAAATGAGTATTTCTCCTTTGTATTTACTGAGGAGAAAGACAGTAGGGCAGAGGAAATTGGAGCAGTCACTGGAAGTGTCATGAGAGTCATTGTTACCGTCAAGGAAGTACTGAAGGTACTGTCGTGTATGAAGGTAGACAAATCTCCGGGGCCTGATCAGATATATCCGACGACATTCCGGGAAACTAGAGAGGAAATTACGGGAGCCCTGGTTGAAATTTATGAGTCATCCTTAAATACAGGAGAGGTGCCAGATTGGAGGGTGGCAAATGTTGTGCCTCTTTTCAAGAAAGGCTGCAGGGAAAATGCTGGGAACTATAGGCCGGTGAGCTTAACATCTGTAGTTGGTAAGTTGCTGGAGAGTATTCTGAGGGATAGAATATACAGGCATTTGGATGGGCAAGGGCTAATTAGGGATAGTCAGCATGGTTTTGTACGTGGGAGGTCATGTCTCAGAATTCTGATTGATTTTTTTGAAGACGTGAGCAAAAAGGTTGATGAGGGCAGAGCTGTAGAAGTTGTGTTAATGGACTTCAGTACGGTGTTCGACAAGGTTCCACATGGTAGGCTGCTCTGGAAGATTAGATCTCATGGGATCCAAGGAGAGACAGCTGAAAGGATAGCAAATTAGCTCCATGGAAGGAGGCAGAGGGTGATGGTGGAAGGTGGCTTCTCAGAATGGAGGCCTGTGACGCGTGGTGTGCCTCAGGGTTTGGTGCTGGGCCCATTACTGTTTCCCATCTACATCAATGATTTGGATGAGAACATACAGGGCAAGATTATCAAATTTGCTGATGACACCAAAGTTAGTGGTTTTGCAGATAGTGAAGATGGTTGTGAACAATTGCAGCAGGATCTGGATCGATTGGCAAGGTGGGCGGAGGAGTTGTGATGGAATTTAATGCAGAGAAGTGTGAGGTGTTGTATTTTGGGACGTCAAACAAGGGTAGAACCTACACAGTAAAATGGTAGGCCTCTGTGTAGTGTTACAGAGCAGAGGGATCGAGGAGTACAGGTGCATGGTTCCTTGAAGGTCACGTCGCAGGTAGATAAGGTAATCAAAAAGGCTTTCGGCACTTTGGCCTTCATCAGTCAGAGTATTGAGTATAGAAGTTGGGAGGTCATGTTACAGTTTTATAAGACGTTGGTGAGACCACATTTAGAATATTGTGTTCAGTTCTGGTCACCATGTTATAGCAAAGATATTGTCAAGCTTGAAAGGGTTTAGAAAAGATTTACAAGGATGTTGCCAGGACTAGAGGGTGTGAGCTATAGGAAGAGGTTGACTAGGCTGGGTCTCTATTCCATGGAGCGTAGGAGGATGAGGGGAGATCTTATAGAGGTAAACAAAATCATGAGAGGAATAGATCGGGTAGATGCACAGAGTCTTTTACCCAGAGTAGGAGAATCAAGGACCAGAGGGCATAGGTTCAAGGTGAAGGGACAAAGATTTAATCGTAATCCGAGTGGTAACCTTTTCACACAGAGGGTGATGTGTGTATGGAACAAGCTACCAGAGGAGGTAGTTGAGGATGGGACTATCCCATTGTTTAAGAAACAGTTGGACAAGTACATGGATAGGACAGGTTTGGAGTATTATGGACCAAGCAAATGGGACTAGGGTAGCTGGGCCACTGCTGGCCGGTATGGACCAACTTGTTTGCAATCCAGCTGCTATTGTGATGTGATGTTCTCTTTCTTGTATTTTCAGTTTTTATTTCACTCTTGTCCTGACACAAACTTAATTTGTTTATTTTCAGGATTTAATGGAAGAGTTGACCGTCGTTTGGCCCGATCTGTCTAGCCATAACGCTCTTTGGTAATGGTTTGTACCTCAGGTGGATAAATCCCCAGGGGTTGACCAAATGTATACTTGCACCTTGTGAAAAGCTCGGGTAGAAATTGTGGAGCCCTTGCACAGATATTACCATCATCTTTAGGCACAGGTGAAGTTCCAGTAGACTGGAGGGTGGCTAATGTACAGTTATTTAAGGGCACCAAGGACAAGCCAGGGCACCACTGGTGAGTGAGCCTGCATCAGTAGTGGGTACGTAACTGCAGGTGATTCTGAGGGACATCATTTACCAGCAGTTGATAGATAAAGACTGATCAGGGATAATCATAGGAAATCATATCTCACAAAGCAGACAGTTTTTTAAAGAGGTGACCAAGAGGATTGATTGAGGTTAAAGATCGTTGTCTATGTGGACATTAGCTGGGCCATGACAAGGTCATAAGTGATTGGAGCAGAATTAGGCCATTCGGTCATTCCACAATAGTGACCCAGCATCGATCCCTGTGGCACACCACTGGTTTCTGATCTCCAATCTGAATAACAACTCTTTACTATACCCTCTGGCTCTTGCCATCAAACCAATTTTCTCACCAATTGGCTAGTTTGCCGTGGATCCCATGTGATCTAACCTTCCAGCCGAGCTTACAATGCGATACCTTGTCAAAGGCCTTGCTGAATTTAGCAGGCCACACTGCCCTCATCAATCCTCTTCTAACTTCTAAATGTTGTGAGAGTCACTGCTTCCACTGCCTCGAGCAGTGTGTTTCAGATTCCAACTACCCTCTCTTGAAAAAGTTATTTTCAGATCTCTAAATCTTTTCCCACTTCTCCTAAAAGTGAGCCATCTAGTTTCCTACTATCTGCTCTGTCTCTTACTCTCATACCTTTGTGCATGTCCACCGGGTCCCCTTCAGCCTCCTCAATTCCCGGGAAAGCTAACGCTGTCTATCCAGTCGTTCCTCATAATTCAGGTGCCTAATCCTAGGTCAGAATTATACAGTACTCCAGGTGTGGCCTGACCAATAGATAAAGTTGTAACACTGTTCTTATTGAGTGCCTGACAAATGAAGGGAAATATTGTGCACACCTGTGCTGGCAACCTTGTGTACTGCACACCTGCAATCCTTGGGTTTGAACACCAAAGTTTGTCTGTTCAATGGTTTAGGTGGCACAGTGGTACAACTAGTAAAGCTACCACCACACGGCTCCAGTAACCCCTGGTTCAATCCTGATATCTGCTGCTGCCTGTGTTTGTACATTCTCCCTGTTATTCTGTGGGCTTCCCAAGGGTGCTCTGGATTCTTCCCATATTCAAAAGATGTGTGAGGGCTACGTTAATTGGCTGCTATAAATGAAGGGGGAGAATCTATGGGGCAATTGATCATAAAATGGGTGCTTGGTGGTCAGTGCAGACTCAATAAGCCAAATAACTGACTGCTGTGCTGTACCTTCATATCAGTCAAATCTCCAACCCACTGGATCCCCTCCCACGGACACTCTCCCCACCATTCTGCCCCAATCACCCACTCTCCCCACCACTCTGCCCCATCACCCACTCTCCCCCATCACCCACTCTCCCCCATCACCCACTCTCCCCATCCCCATCCCTCCCATGGACACTCTCATCACCCACTCTCCCCATCCCCACCCCTCCTATGGACACTCTCCCCCATCACCCACTCTCCCCACCCCCTTCCCACCCTTCAACGGACACTCGCACCACCCACTCTCTACACCCCTCCCACGGACACTTTCATCACCCACTCTACACCCCTACCACGGACACTCTCCCCCATCACCCACTCTCCCCACCCATGGACACTGTGCCTCATTACCCACTCTCCCCAACCCCACCCCTCCTGTGGACATTCTCCCCCATCACCCCTCCCCTCCCATGGACACTCTCCCTCATCACCCACTCTCCCTGCCCCCACCCCTCCTCTGAACACTCTCCCCCACCACTCACTCTCCCCACCCCCTCCCCACCCACGGACACTCTCCCTCATCACCCACCCTCCCTGCCCCCACCCCTCCTGTGGACATTCTCCCCCATCATCGCTCCCCTCCCATGGACATTCTCCTTCATCACCCACTCTCCCCACCCCCACCCCCACCCCCACCATGGACACTCTCCTTCATCGCCCACTCTCCCCACCCCCATCCCCACCATGGACACTCTCCTTCATCACCCACTCTCCCCACCCCCCCCCCCCCTCCCCTCCCCTTCCAACTGGACAAATAATGTTTTGGTTCCTGATCTTCAGACTGGAAAAAATGGTCATCTGTGCATTTTCTCCCTGCAGATACTGTCTGGTCTCCACCAACTTGTTTTTAATTTCCTCTAAACATTTCTATCCAAATGCCTGTCCAAATGTCTTTTAAATCCATCTCTACATGACCTTTGTCAGCTTATTCCATAAATGTAGCACCGTCTGTGTGGAAAAGATTGCCCCTTAGGTCCCCTTTAAATCTTTCCCCTCTCACCTTAAACCTATGCCCTCATGTTTTAGACACCCCAACCCTGGGAAAGCAGTCACTTTATTGCCTTCTTCGCTCCAGTGAAAACAGCCCCAGCCTGTCCAGTCCCTCCATATCATTCAATCCCTCCTGTCCCTGTTACATCCTCATCAATCTCTTCTGTACCCTTTCCAACTTAATGACGGGGTTCCCATAGTTGAAATTATTCCTATATATTTAGTTGGAATAATTCCTGTAGTTGGGTGACTGGAACTCTGCACAATAGTCCAAGTGTGGTCTCACCAACAATATCATTCAAAGACAGTTTCTGTTTCTCCTTCAATCCATCTTTCAGCTCTGCACTCTTGAAAACTCTTCATATTGAAACATTGCTGTTCCTAATCTCTTTCCACAGGCCCCAACAGTGGGATACATACGGTAAGCCTGCTACTCAGACATTAACAGTGCATCGGTACTTTGAGAAAGGTCTGAACTACTACAGGTGAGGACCTGATGTGTGTATCTCACTGACATACAGCCCCACCACCACCATCCACAGGAGGAGAGAGAGACAAAATGAGGAAGGGTGGCAGAGAGACAAATATATGGAAGAAGAGAGACAGAGGCAGGGAGATGGAGAGAGAGAGAGAGAGAGAGCGAGAGAGAGAGAGAGAGAGAGAGAGAGAGAGAGAGAGAGAGAGAGAGAGAGAGAGAGAGAGAGAGAGAGAGAGAGAGAGAGAGAGAGAGAGAGAGAGATGGAAGGAGGGAGAGGAGGAGGACGGACAGAGAGAGAGTCTGAGGGAGAAGTGATGGAGAGAGTAAGAGTGACAGAGGGGGAGACAATGAGAAGGAGAGGGGAGATTGAGGACAGAGCACAAAGAGATGGGAAAAGATGGAGAGTGGAAGGAGAGAGCAACAGAGTGTGAGTGGCAGAGAGAGAGTGGGAGATAAAGGATGCAGCGAGGGAGAGAGAGAAGGGGGAGATGCACAGATGCCTGACAAAACAAACAGATGTGTGAAACAGAGGAAGACACAGGAAGATAGATAGATAGTTACAGATAGATGTGTGAAAAGAGGGGAGGAGGACAGATGTGAAGAGATGGAGAGCTATACAGGCAGGGAGAAAGAGATGGATGGGTAGAGGGAGAGGCAGAATATAGATCATATAGACAGAGAGCTATGCAGCATGGAAACAGGGCCTTCAGCACCTCTTCCATGCTAACCAAAGTGTTCACCTCGAGCCACACCCATTAGGTTGCGTTTGGCCCATACTCCTCTAAACCTTTCCAATCCATGTACCTGTCCGTATAACTTTGAAATATTGTTATTGTACTCGCTCCTCCTACCTCTTCTGGCAGCTCATTTCATACTCCCACCACCCTCAGATCCCTTTTAAATCTTTCCCCTCTCATCGAAAATCTAGTTTTACACTTTCCCGCCCTTGGGAAAAGACTGTGATCATCCACATGATCGAAGTTCCCTGTGTTACACCCTGCATTGTTCCAGGCCTATCAGTACAATGCAGCACAGGAACAGGCCCTTTGGCCCACAATGTCAGTGCTGTTCATGATGCCAAGATAAACTAATCTCCTCCACCTGCACATGATCCACATCCCTCCATTCCCTACATATCCATGTACTTATTTAAAGGCCTCAAATGCCACTATTGTATCTGCCTCCACCACCACCCTCAGCAGTGTGTTCCAGGCACCCACCACTCTCCTTTAAACTTTGCCCCTCTCACTTTAAAGCTTTGCCCTCTGCTCTTTGAGTCTGGTCCTTATAAATTAAACCCTCCATAGCATTATCTGCAGAGGAATCTTGAGGAGCAAGTCCATAGTTCACTGAAAGTGGAAGCACAACATGGATAGGGAGGTAAAGAAGGCAGACAGCTTGCTTACCTTCATCAGTCAGATGTGGGTTTTACAATCAGGTGATCATGTTGCAGCTTTATAAACTATGGTCAGGGCACATTTGGAGTATTGTGTGCAGTATTGTGTGTGGGGGGGGAAGAGGGGGGAATAAAAGAGAAATGAGGGATCTGGGGATGGGAGATGAGCACACTGAGGAAGGAAAATGGTGGGGTGTGAAGGGGCAGATGGGAGATAGTGAAATAAATGGGCTGCACCAGGTGTAGGAGGGGGGAACGGAAACGAGAGAGGGCATGGGGGTATTACTTGATATTGGTGAATTCAATGTTCATACCATTGGGTTGTGAACCTGTGTAGATGGACAGAGAGCTGCACAATGCAACAGGAACACAGATCAGTTTTTGTTCACAAATCGTTGCTACTCTCCAATGTGATTGTGTGCCAGAGAGGGAGAGTGTATGGAGAGGTGGGAATACTGAGAGGGAGCGCATGGGTTAATGGGGATTAAGCAGAGAGGGTGAGGAATGTGGGGACGGTATGTTGGTGAGGGGGAGGAAGGGATACAATAATTTGTATTTACTTATGAGCGTTGAATGTTGATGTGCAGCGGAAACAAAACTTCTTTGTTTTGTTGCAGACGTGTGAAAGGTTGTGTAGACCAAGACCCAGAGGTAAGTCATGCTCAATTAATGGTTCTTTGTTACAAGGTGTTTATGTTATGAGACAGGGACCTAATGTTACCAATGTACAGGAGTCCTCGGCGCCGTCTCTTCCGTATCCCCCCCCCCCCCCCCGTGTCATATCTCCCCCCCCCCACCCCGTGTCATATCCCCCCCCCCCCGTGTCATATCTCCCCCCCCCCATGTCGTGTCTCCCACCCCCAACCCACGCATAAAATGTTACAAAAACTCATTGGAGTCTCTTGCATCTTATCTGCCAGAGGTCTGCCAGGCCTTATTTTTTTGCCCTTTAGTTTTCCTTTATGAACATCCTTTACAAGGATGTTGCCAGGACTTGAGGGCCTGAGCTACAGGGAGTGATTGGGCAGTCTAGGACTTTATTCCCTGGAATGCAGGAGGATGAGGAATGAACTTACAGAGGAGTGAGTATAAGATCATGAGTGGAATAGATAAGGTGAATGCACAGTCTTTTACCCAGAGTAGGGGAATCAAGAATCAGAAGCCATAGGATTAGGGTGATAGGGGAAAGATTTAATAGGAACCTAAGGGGCAACTTTTTCACACAGAGGGTGGTGGGTAAATGGAATGTTGGGTATATGGATGGGTACATGGATAATGAAGGAGGGATATGGGCCAAGTGCAAGTAGGTGGGACTAGTATAACAATCAAACAATCTCCTAGATGTTCTAGTGGCCAGAGATCCTAGGGTAACGGAGGAACTGAAGGAACATTAGGCAGGAAATGGTGTTGGGTAGACTGATGGGACTGAAAGCTGATAAATCCCCAGGGCCTGATGGTCTGCATCCCAGGGTACTTAAAGAGGTGGCTCTAGAAATTGTGGACGCATTGGTGATCCTTTTCCAATGTTCTATAGATTCAGGATCAGTTCTTGTGGATTGGAGGGTAGCTAATGTTATCCTACTTTTAAGAAAGGAGGGAGAGAGAAAACGAGAAATTATAGACCAGTTAGTCTGACATCAGTGGTGGGGAAGATGCTGGAGTCAATTATAAAAGATGAAATTGCAGAGCATTTGGATAGCAGTAACAGGATCGTTCCGAGTCAGCATCGATTTACGAAGGGGAAATCATGCATGACTAATCTTCTGGAATTTTTTGAGGATGTGACTAGGAAAATTGACAGCGGAGAGTCAGTGGATGTTGTGTACCTCGAATTTCAGAAAGCATTCAACAAGGTCCCACAAAGGAGATTAGTGGGCAAAATGAGAGCACATGGGTTTGGGGGTAGGGTACTGACATGGATAGAAAATTGGTTGGCAGACAGAAAGCAAAGAGTGGGGATAAATGGGTCCCTTTCAGAAAGGCAGGCAGTGACTAGTGGGGTACCGCAAGGCTCGGTGCTGGGACCGCAGCTATTTAATATATACATTAAAGACTTGGATGAAGGGATTAAAAGTACCATTAGCAAATTTGCAGATCATACAAATCTGGGTAGTAGTGTGAACTGTGAGGAAGATGGTATAAGGTTGCAGGGTGACTTGGACAGGTTGTGTGAGTGGGCGGATGCATGGCAGATGCAGTTTAATGTGGATAAGTGTGAGGTTATCCACTTTGGTGGTAAGATTAGGAATGCAGATTATTATCTGAATGGTGTCAAGTTAGGAAAAGGGGACGTACAACGAGATCTGGGTGTCCTAGTGCATCATTCACTGAAAGGAAGCTCCAGGTGCAGCAGGCAGTGAAAGCCAATGGAATATTGGCCTTCATAACAAGAGGAGTTGAGTATAGGAGCAAAGAGGTCCTTCTGCAGTTGTACAGGGGCCTAGTGAGACCGCACCGGGAGTACTGTGTGCAGTTTTGGTCTCCTTTGCCGATACTGTAGTGGGATCTTGAACCTGAAATGTTAAATCTGTTTCTTTCCCTATAAACGTTACCTGACTTGCTGAGGTTATTTATTGTTTTCTATTTTATTTAGATTTCCAGCCAATCCGTCATCCAGTAATACATGCTGATGTAATGTGCTCGGAGCACTTCCCTCTCTGCGTTTCATTAGTTTGTCATCGTCTTTTCTGTCTGAAGGATCATAGCTGGTCAGTCCACTCCTCATAACCTCCACTTTCCTTTGTTCACAGAAAGCCAAAGCATGCTTCACAAATCTACCATCTGTGAAGAGATGTGTAAGTATCAGGTCCTGATGGAAAAAGCTCACAACCAGCCCATAATCCATGTTCCCCTTGATATCCAGAAATCTAGTAATCTCTGTTGTGAATGCCCTCAGTGGCTGAGCTCCCACACCCCTGTGTGATGAAATCTAAAGAATCGCCACCTATGAGGATGGGGATTTTTTTCTTATCTCAGTACTCAACAGCCTGTCCCAACTTGCAATCCCAACAACCACCTACTTCTACACTTCTCAACTAGAGGAACCAACATTGCAATAAATCCCCTCCCAAAGCCTATAATGGATATGCAAATCATCAAGAGGTTATTACTCATTATTTTCCACTCGAGAGGACAGGCCCATTCTGCTTAATCTCTCCTCAGGACAAAATCACTCTGGTCCAAATGTACCACAACAAGTTCACCCTGAGCTGCAACCCCTTAAAATTACAACAGATTTTGACAATAGACAATAGGTGCAGGAGTAGGCCATTCGGCCCTTTGAGCCAGCACCACCATTCAATGTGATCATGGTTGATCATTCACAATCAGTACCCCGTTCCTGCCTTCTTCTCATACCCCCTGACTCCGCTATCTTTAAGAGCTCTAACTAGCTCTCTCTTGAAAGCATCCAGAGAATTGGCCTCCACTGCCTTCCGAGGCAGAGAATTCCACAGATTTACAACTCTCTGAATGAAAAAGTATTTCCTCATATCCGTTCTAAATGGCTTACCCCTTATTCTTAAACTGTGGCCCCTGGTTCTGGACTCCCCCAACATTGGGAACATGTTTTCTGCCTCTAATGTGCCTAATCCCTTAATAATATATGTTTGAATAAGACCACCTCTCATCCTAAATTCCACCGTATACAGGCCTAGTCGCTCCAGTCTTTCAACATACGACAGTCCCACCGTTTTGGGAATTTACCTAGTGAATCCATGCTGCACGCCCTCAATAGCAAGAATGTCCTTCCTCAAATTTAGAGACCAAAATTCCACACAGAACTCCAGGTGTGGTCTCACTAGGGCCCTGTACAACTGCAGAAGGACCTCTTTGCTCCTATACTCAACTCCTCTTGTCATAAAGGCCAACATGCCATTAGCTTTATTCACTGCCTGCTGTACCTGCATGCTAACTTTAAGTGACTGATGACCAAGGACACCCAGATCTCTTTGTACTTCCCCATTTCCTAACTTGACACCATTCAGACAATAATCTGCCTTCCTGTTCTTTCCACCAAAGTGGATAACCTCACATTTATCCACCTTAAACTGCATCTGCCATGCATCTGCCCACTCACACAACCTGTCCAAATCACCCTGCATCCTCATAGCATCTTCCTCACAGTTCACACTGCCACCCAGCTTTGTATCATCTGCAAATTTGCTAATGGTACTTTTAATCCCTTCATCCAAGTCATTAATGTACTTCGCAAGAATGGCGTTGGAGAGAGAACTGAAGGCGACAGGAGGAGAGTCATACTGCGCGGAAACACGCCCTTCGGCCCAACTTGCCCACACCAACCAACATGTCCCATCTACACTGGCCCCACCTGCCTATGTTTGGCCCATATCTCTCTAAACCTGTCCTATCCATGCACCTGTCCAAATGTTTCTTAAACATTGTGATACTACCTGCCTCTACTACCTCCGGCAGCTCATTCCATACATCCACAACCTGTGTGAAAGTTACCCCTAGGTTCCTATTAAATTTCCCCCCCCTCACCTTAAAACTATGTCCTCTGGTTCTTGATTCCCCTACACTGGGCAAGAGGCTCAGTATGTCTACCCAATCTATTCCTCTCATGATTTTGTACACCTCTATAAGATCACCCCTCATCCTCCTGCGCTCCAAGGAATAGAGTCCTGCTTGCTCAACCTCCATATAATTACGACTCATAAATCTCAGGCCCTTGAATCCTGGCAAGATTCTTGTAAATCTTCTCTGCACCCTTTCCAGCTTGACACCATCTTGCCTAATGCCTAATCAATGTCTGATATAAATGCAACAGGACTTCCCAACTTCTATACTTAATACTCTGACAGATGAAGGCCAGTGTGCCAAAAACCTTTTTGACCACCTTATCTACTTGTGTTGCCACTTTCAACAAACTATGTACCTGCACTCCTAGATCTTCCTTCTCTACAACTCTCCCCAGAGACTTACCGTTGACTGTGTAGATTCTGCCCATTTTAGTCTTCCCAAAATGCAACACCTCACATTTCTCTGTATTGAATTCCATCAACCATTCCTCAGCCCTCGTGGCCAACCGATCAAGATCCTGCTGCAATTTTTGACAACTGTGGCAACGTATCGAGAAAGGCCCGAAATAAAGGCAAGGAGCCGGGTATTTCGGGAGGTTTGATTTTATTACGTTTGCTAGACCGGTCAAGTCTGTCAGAGTGAAATCGCGCCCAAAACCTTGTCCTTTATAACCGGAGCAAAGGGCCGTCCCCCTGAACCGGTCCATTCCCGTGCCGAGGGGTCAGTAGTGGTATGGCCCGACCCTTGGGAGTCGCCACAGGACACCGCCCCCCAGAACCGGAGGCACGAAACGCACTGGTGGTCGCACTACCCGACCGGACTGCGTACGAAAATCGGCCAACAGAGGGGCCGGCGGAGGCACAGTTGGAGGGACAGGTGGTGGGACCTGCAAAGAGGGGCAACCTCGTGACTGAGGCTGGGCAACCCGCACCGGTTGGTCGATGTCCAAGTGGGCCGGCTTCAAGTGGTCAATTGACATGGCCTCCGTCCGGCCCCCCATGTCCAAGACAAAGGTTGTCTGTCCGTGCTCCAGCACCCGGTACGGGCCCTCATAAGGCCTCTGGAGTGGCGTCCGGTGGGTGTCACGGCGCAGGAACACATGGGTGCAGTCCCGGAGGGCCGATGGCATGAACAGGCGGAATGTACCATGGCGGGACGTCGGCACAGGTGCGAGCTTGCCAACTCGCTCTCGAAGGCGCTGTAGTTAAGCTCCATCTTAACTATCTAAAATACCACCCACTTTCGTGTTATCTGCAAACTTGCTAATCATGTACATTCCCATCCAAATCAATGATATAGATGACAAACAGCAATGGGCCCACCACCAAACCCTGAGGTACACCACCAGTCACAGGCCTCGAGTCTGTGAAAAGAAACCTTCCACCATCAGCCTCTGCTTCCTTCCATGAAGCCAATTTTCTATCCATCCAGCTATCTCTCCTTAGATCACATGTGATCTAACCTTCCAGATGTTCCAGGTGTTCCGGATGTGGCCTTCATTATATCGGTGACACAAAGCATAGATTCAGCGACTGTTTTGCCGGACACTTGAGCTCGACCCACCAAAGATGACTGGATTTCCCAGTTACTAACCACATTAAACCCCCTTCCCATTCCAACACTGACTTTTCTGTCCTGTGCTTCCTCCATTGCCAGAGTGAGGCCAGACACAAACTAGAGGAACAGTGCCTCAAATTCCACGGGTCGCTTACAACCTAATAATATGGACATTTAATTCTCCAATTTGGGTAACTTACCAAACTCCCCCACCTTCTTCCCCCCTTCCTTCCCCCCAGTCCATCTCTCTTCCCTGTGCTACACCTGGGCTCATAACCATTTCTCTCTCACCCATTTCCTTCCAACTATATTCCTTCCTCTAGCTTCACAATTTTCAACACACCCTCTGGACTTTGTTCAACCATTCGCTGATCAAAAAACCTTTGTCTGTATCCACCCGTGACTCATAGGCTTTGTCCTGCCCTTCCTCTCATCCAACTTCCTTCCCACCCCCCCCCCCCCCCACCCCCAAAATCAGTCCAAAGAAGTGTCCCAACCTGAAACCTTAATGTCTTTCGAAGTTGCAACAGGCAGGAATGAAAAAGAGGACCCAGTTGATATGTATTTGGACTCAGAGGCCTTTAATAAAGTGGAGTATAGGAGGTTATTAAACAAAATGTACATGCTCGGCCATGAGGATAATATACGAGCCAGGACTTGGTCAACTGAGAGAAGATGGAGTGGGATAAAATGGGTCATTTTTTGGACTGGGTGGCTGTGACCAGGAATGATGCTGGATTAATGCTGGGCCCAGCTGCTCACAATTGATATCCCTGAATTGTATTAGAAGATCAGGTTGGATATGTCCAAGCAAAACACAAACTGCTGGAGGAACTCAGCATCAGTGGAGGCAGAGGGATGGTGCCTGTTTGGGGTCAGGATCCTGCACCAGCTCACTGCATGATATATCCAAGGTAGCTGACGATACCAAGCCAGGATTATGCAGAGACATCGGGCAGAACATGGCGGATGGAAAATAATGTGGAGAAAGTTGGAGAATTTTAAATGGTGGGAAATTGAAAGGTGTTGGTGTTGGGAGAGGTCCAAGTATGGGGTTCTTGCACACCAACCACTGAAAGTTCACATGTAGGGTAGTGAGCTATTTGTTGTGTGTTGAGCTTTATTTTAAGAGGATTGGTCCAATTATATGGGGCACTGGTGAGACAGGATCTGGAATATGTACAGATCCGCTGTACCTGCCTGAGGAAAGATTACCCTCAATGGAGGGTGAGCCGCATTGCTTTACCAGGTTGAATGGTGGGTTGGGATGGGGTCTGGCTGCTCCTCTGTAGAGAGAACGAACAAACTTGGTCTAAACTCTAGTTCCAAGAATGAGAGGTGATCTCATTGAAACACAAATTTTTACTGGATTTGATATGAATTTGATGTTTCCATTGCCTACAGTCTGAAATACAATTATCCCCCACTCTCAGCCGCCGGTCCATGCTGCTACCCAATCTTTAACCCCCTCTGGCCCAGTTTCACACAGCCTTGAGGGTAGGACTTCATCAAACCCCTGAAAGCCCTCTCAGAGATTGAATAGATGGAGGATGGCAGGAGAGAGGGAGAGCAGAAGATACGGGGGGGTGGGGGGGGGGGGGGGGGGGGGGAAGGGGATTGACAACAGCAGAGATGTTTCAGGCGAGGAACTCCAGTGATCTGGGATGTGCTGCCTGAATGGAGCTCAGTAGATTCACAGCATTGGGTAAAGGGAACTGGAGAAAGTCTGGACTGTGGGGAGGAATGGGGAGTGAGACTCAGCAAGGAGCTCCACCATCAAGCTGGAACAAGCCTGATGGGCTGAGTGGACTCCTGTCATTCACCGATTCTCAAATCCAATCTGGAATTCCAGAGGGGGAGGGGATGTGGGACTTGTTCCCACCCTGTGCCTGGCTCTCCCTCTCCACGGTTCAGTAGTTGATAATCTCTCCTTATTTCTGCTCCTGATGTCCTAACTTAGATCCGTCCGTACCTGGTAACCTTATCTTTCCGCTCTCTGTTCACAGCAAATAATCTGGGGAAACGTAAATGGAAACAAAGTGAGTATCAAGTCCTGAGTATAAAAGCGAACACTCGATCCAGAGAAGGTGTCTGCAACTAAGCGCTAGTGGGGAGAAGTGATGTTGGTGACAGGACAATGGGTGGAACAGGAAGTGAGTGAGAGAAGTGAAACAGAGAACTGGAAGGCAGAGTGAGGTGAGAGGGGTACAGGGGAGAGATAGTTTGGGGGGAGAGTGTGAGGGAGGCAGATAGGTAGACCGGGAGGAAGGAGAGGGAAATAGAGAAGAGAAGAAAGAGTGGCAAAGAGAAATGCAAGGGTTATGGCCACATCATGCAACACAGAACCCTCAGTCCATCGTGTCCATGCTGACCATCAGATATCCAACTCCAACCACTTGGTCCGCACCCTACTCAGTCTTGGTAATTCAGGAGCTCATGCAAATGTTTCTTCAACACTGAAAATTTCTGCCTCCACCATCCCTTCAAGGAGATCATTCCAGATTCCAATCACCCTCTGAATGGATAAAGGTCTTCCTCGGATCCTCCTTAGACCAACACCCTCTGTCCCTAGACACATGTACCATTGGGAAACATTTCCTACAATCTATCTCTTACAGCATGGATACAGCTGCTTCGGCCTAACCTGTCCACACCGACCAAAATGCCTCAGATAAGCAAGTTCCATTTGCCTGTGTTTGGCCCATATCCCTCAATGTCTTTCATATCCATGTGCCTGTTCAAGAGTCTTTTAAATGCTGTTATAGTTCCTGCAAGAATGATCTCCACTGGCACCTAATTCCATGACCCAACATCCTCTGATTGAAAAAAGTGGTCTTCAGGTTCCTATTACATCTTGCCTCTTTCTCCTTAAATCTAGGACCTCTGACTTTTGATTGTCTATCCTGGATAAAAGACTCTATTCACTCTCCTCATGATTTTAAACACCCAAAACACATCACTCTCTCTAACTCAGGCCATCAAGCCATGAAAAATTCTGGTAAATTATTTCTAGATTATTTAGTCCTGTCGACTGTGCCTTCCCTCCACAGATGCTGCCTAACCTGCTCACTTCCCCTAGCAGCATGGTTTTCCCATCTATTCTTGGGCAGGGACAGACCTGGAGTGACAGAGCCCCAGAGGATGAATGGGTGGATGGGGCGGTGGTCGTCAGTGAATGGGGGAGAGGGGAGGGGGGAGGTAGTAGGGTTTGGGTTGACAAGGACAAGGGCCTGCCAGTGGGTTGGGGTGATAGTCTGAGTTAATGAGGGGTTTGCACAGTGAGTGAGTGAGGGGTGACCCTTCACCGACTGTTGGTCACCCTCACTCCAGCTCCTTTCCCAGAAAGGTTTTCACCACTTTCTTTTGCCCGCAGATTATTACTGAAGCACTATTGTATTTCTAACCGTACGGACCTCACAGCCAATCAACTGCACAGCACGCTACGATTCTGCAAATGCTCAGCGGGACAGGGGATGGAAAGGGATGGAAGAACAGAGACTGCCAGAGACAGTCTGGTGGATGGATAAACAGGAAAAAGAGGCAGGTTGAAAGAGGGAAAGAGAGAAATTTGGAGGTGTTCATGTGTTAGTCCTGTCGAGCTGCTAAATTCTCACTGCAGTTATCACCTGAAGGTAATATTCTTTATTGGAGACTCAGCTGTGACCTGTGCTCACATCACACATCGTCACTACATGGACATGCACCTTTCAATGTTCTCAAAATTATTATGGGGAGAGACCTAGAGGAAACATATGTACAAGCAAAGGAAGGACACCACACAAACAGGCAAAGAAGTGGTGTTATAGACAGATTGAAACTCCAGGGGTTCAGCAAATGCGAGCTATGCTTTGCTTTGTGGCTTTTAAGCAATAAAAAATCATTTCAAAACTTGTCTTGTATTGGTTATGTATGTCTGGACCTCTCCTGGTGCCATGGATGGAGACAGGAGGGGGTGCAGGTGAATGTGTGACCCACAACTGATGCAAGAGGAAGGACTTGGATTCCTGGGGCAGGGCAGCCAAACTGAATGGTCAGGCTCAGAGCTGGATTGCAGGGTGAAGGGAAACCCACAATGATTCAGGACCGCTGGGTGCCTTCAGTAAATGAGTCTGCAAAGCAGATGAAACAGGCTGGAAGAAAGAAAACCAAGTAGAGGGTACAGTGGAGCAGCAGTTAGTGCTGCTGTCTGCCAGCTCTAATCCGTGTGCAGTTTATATGCTCTTCCTGTGTCCGTGGGTTCCCCTGGCACTCCTCCCACATCCCCTGCCCCACGGGGTGATCTGGGCCACAGGTAAACTTTGTGGGCCAATACGATTGCACAGACTGGAAGGACTGAAAGGGCTTTCCTCATAAAGAAATCCAGAAATGTGTAAAGGTTTTGAAGGGGTTAATTGTTTGTAGTTCAGTGTGTGTGGTTGGGGGTGAGGTGGGTCAAAACGGCTTTTTGGCACATTGGCTTTCATCAGTCAGAGTATTGAGTATAAATGTTGGGAGGGTCATGATTTGAGGCAGCATTGAGAGGGTTGTGTCCTGTTCTGGGCACCATGACATAGGAAAGATGTTGTCAAGATGGAAAGGGTGCACAGAAGATTTATGAGGATGTTGCCAGGACTCGAGGGCCTGAGCTACAGGGAGAAGTTGAGCAGACTGGGACTCTATTCCTTGCAGCGCAGGAGGATGAGGGGTGATCATATAGACGTGTACAAAATCATGAGAAGAAACGATAGGGTAGTCGCACAAAGTCTCTTGCCCAGAGTAGGGGAATCACAAACCAGAGAACACTAAGTTTAAGGAGAGGGGAAAAGATTTAATAGGAAACTGAGCAGTAACGTTTTCACAGAGTGTATGGAATGGTGGATGAATGGAACGAGCTGCCGGAGTTGAGGCAGGTACTAGATTCAGGATTCAAGATTCAAGATTCAATTTATTGTCACATGTACAGTGAAATTTGAGTTACATACAGCCATCTATCTATATACAAAAACTCTTGTTTGTTTGTTTATTTGTGACTGAACTTCAGCCAAAACTGTACTAGATAGCACAACATTTTTAGGCCCACCTATCAGTGATTAGACCAAGCGGACCAGCTGGGCCCAAACTCCTCCCGCATTCGCGCAGCGCCCGATCCCCTCTTCCCCCCCCCTCTCCTCTCCCCCCACCTCTCCTCTTCCCCCTCTCTTCTGCCCCCCTCTACTCCCCCCTCCTCTCCCCCCCCTCTCCTCTCCCCCCTCTCTCTCCCGCCCCCTCCTCTCCTCTCCCCCTCTCCTCTCCCCCTCTCCTATCCCCCTCTCCTCTCCCCCCTCTCTCCCACCCTCTCTCCTCTCCCATCTCCTCTCCCCTCTCTCTCTCCACCCTCTCTCCCTCTCCCCCTCTCTCTCCCCCTCTCCTCTACCCTCTCTCTCCCACCCTCTCTCCTCTCCCACCCTCTCTCTAACCCCTCGCCTCCCCCCCCTCTTCTCCCCCCTCTCCTCTATCCCCCCCTGCTCTTCCCCTCCTCTCCATTGACCCCCTCTCCTCCCTCGCCCCCTCCCCTCCCTCGCCCCCCCGCTTCTCCCTCGCCCCTCTCATCCCTCGCCCCCTCTCCTCCCTCACCCCCACTCTCCTCCCTCACCCCCACTCTCCTCCCTTGCCCCTCTCCTCCCTCGCCCCCACTCCTCCCTCCCCCCTCTCCTCCCTCCCCCCCCTCTCCTCCCTCCCCCCTCTCCCCCCCTCTCCTTTCCTCCCTCCCCCCTCCCTCCCTAGGAGATAGATTTAAACTTTAAATGTGAATAACTTTAAAAAATATAACACCTATTTCGATGAAACGTCTTCCAATAAGACCACCGGACGATGGTAAGGTGGGCTTAAAATTGTCGTGCTAACGTGTACCGTTTGGCTGTAGTCCCGGAACAAACAAACAAGAGTTTTTGTATAAAGATTTTATTTGCTGCTGAGCTGTTAAAGATAACCCCCCACTTAAATGCTCCCCCAAAACCCCCCCTACATTAACTGAAATTGAGTTAAGGTTGTCTTTAAAGAACCCCAGTCACACACTCCTTCCCCCTCTCACCAACTTTATCCCCCCTCCCCTCACCTGATCAATACCTATCTCTTTTTAATATCATGCCAAGAGGTAGGACTTAAAGGGAACGTTTTCGACGGCGCGGGTTGTATTGCATAGAGCGCAGGAGGATGACAGCTGGTGTACAAAATCAGGAGAGAAATAGATAAGTTAGATGGGCAGAGTATTTTTTTGTGTATTTTTTTGAGTAATGGTATCTAGAACAAGGGAGCAGTTGGTAATTGTGCAAAAAGACAAATGATTACGAACCGTACAGACAATGTTTGTACACAGAGGGTGGTCGGTATATTGGGCGGACTGTCAGAGTGGTTAGTTCAGGTCGGGACTATAACGACATTGGCAAAGAACATTTGGGCAGGTACATGGATAAGAATGGTTCAGAAGGATATGTGTCGCCCACAGTGGGGGGCGCTCCGTTAGTACCTGCCCCTCCCACAGTGGGGCGCTCCCTTAATACTGCCCCTCCCACAGTGGGGCGCTCCCTTAATACTGCCCCTCCCACAGTGTGGCGCTCCCTTAATACTGCCCCTTCCCACAGTGCGGCGCTCCCTTAGTACTGCCCCTCCACAGTGCGGCGCTCCCCTAGTACTGCCCCTCCCACAGTGCGGCGCTCCCTTAGTACTGCCCCTCCCACAGTGCGGCGCTCCCTTAGTACTGCCCCCCCCACAGTGCGGCGCTCCCTTAGTACTTGCCCCCTCCCACAGTACAGCTCAACATTAATCTCCCCATCCGCTATGTCCCCAAGCTGGCTACCACCCAAGTCTTTCTCACCCAAGATGGTACCTCACATTCCCCTTACTCCAAGCTGGCAGCGTCCCAATCCCTAATTCCCCTAAGATGGATTCCATCCAGTCCCAATAGTCCCCAAAGCTGACACCCTGACATCCCTTACCCCCCATAAACTGGCTACCCTCCCATTCCCTTTTTACCCAACCTGGCTACATTCCATTCCCCCCAACTCCCCCTAGCTGGCTACCCTCCCATCCCTTACTCTGCCCAATCTGGCTAACTCCCATTCCTTTTTTTTCCCAACCTGGCTGCCTCCCATTCCGCTTACACCCTTCGCTAGCTGTTTCCCCATCCCTTACTCCCCCAAGCTGTCTTCTTCTCATTCCAATACACCCCCAACATCACCATCACCCCTTACTCGCCCCAAGCTGGCATCCTCTCACCCCTCCCCCCCCTCCCTCAATCTGTCCACGTCCCAAACGTTACACCCCAAGCTGGCTGCCTCCCATCTATTACTCGCCTAAGTGGTGACCTCACATTCCCGCTTCCTCCCCTAAACTGTCTACCACCCCAACCCATTCATCCCCAAGCTGGTAGCTCCCATTTCCCTAACTCCCCCAAGCTGGCAACCTCCCATACGTCACTTCTCCATACGTCACTCCCTACCTCCACCACTTACTAACCTAAGCTGTTTTCCTCCCTTTCCACTCAATATCCCAAGCTGTCTATATCCCATCCCTTACTCCCATGAGCGGCCTGCCGACCATCCCTTACTCCCCCCAAGCTGACCACTCCCATCCCTTACTCCCCCAATCTGGCCACGTCCAATCCCTTACTCCCGCTAGGTTGCTACCACCCATCCCTTACCCCCCCCCCCCTAAACTGGCTACCTCTAATCCCCTACTCCCCCAAACTGGTTAACACCCATTCACCGGACTCCCACAAGCGGGGTTCCTCCTATCCCTTACTCCCACAAGCGGGCTTCCTCCCATCCCTAACTTCTCCAAGTGGTCTTCCTCCCATTCCAATACTCCCACAAATTCCCCAATCCACTTACTCTCCCAAGCAGGCATCCTCACATCCCTTACCACTCTAAGCTGGCAACCTCCCATTCGTTATTCCCCCAAGCTGGCTACCACCCAACCCTTTCTCCCCCAAGCTGGCAGTCTCCCAATCCCTAATTCGCCTAAGCTGGCTTCATTTCAGCCACAGTACTCTCACCAACCTGGCATGCTCACATCCCTTACCCCCGTAAGCTGGCTATCTCCATCCCTTACTCCCCCAAGCTGGCTACCTCCCATTCCCTTGTTTCCCAACCTGACAACCTCCAATTCACGGCGCTCCCCGAAGCTGGCTTCCTCCCGTTGGGCCCATTCCCACACCCCCCATTCTCTCCTCCCCCAACCCTAATCTTACTCTCCCCACACTCCCCTTTCCCCACGACCTCCCCTTTTCCCAGTACCCCTATTCCCCCCACCACCAAGCCCCCTCCGGACGACCCCTGTTGTCCCCCTCCCCAGTCCTCTTTCTCAGACCCCGCCACCATTCTCTCTCCCCCAGACACACTCTTACTATCCCCCACCCCCCCTTTCCCCAGCACACCCCTTTCCCCTACTCTCTCTTGCCCCCAGCACCAACAGGTCCGGGGGGGGGGGGGGGGGGGGGGGGGGGCGGGGAGCGCATCAGTGAAATGGTCCGGGGGGGGGGGGGGGGGGGGGGGCGGGGAGCGCATTAGTGAATGGTCCGGGGGGGGGGGGGGGGGCGGGGAGCGCATCAGTGAAAGGTCCGGGGGGGGGGGGGGCGGGGACAGCGGGGAGATGGTCTCCCGGGTGTGGGAAGAGAGGAGAGAAGCAAGGGGAGAGAGGAGAGGGGAGCCCATACGCACGAGGACGCACAGCAGCGTCACGCTGAAAGCCTTCAATAAATCAGTAGGAGGGGGGTTGCACGAACTCTTGTCAACATGGGGCATTATGACGTCACACGCTGAAGGCAATGGAAAAAACGGCTGATTTATTAATTTTTTTACTAAAACCTCGGTAACATAAAAAATACACGTCCGAATCAAACAAAAACATCATTTTCCAGCAGCGTTCAGCGTGGTGATTAAGGCGGTGCAAAAATTGTGGCGCTACGGTTTACCGTTTTGCCGCAATCAGCCGGAGTTTCGTGTGCAGTTTTGGTGTAATTTCAGGAAGGCAATCCTAGTATGGGAGTGAGGGCAGGGAAGTGACAGAAGGAATATAGTTTGCAAAGTGTGGAGTCACGGAATGAGGCATTGACTATTTTCTAAATGGGGTGAGAATCCAGGAATCAGAGATACAAAGGGACTTGGGAGTGCTGGTGCAGGACTCCCAAAAAGTAAATCTGCAGGTCGAATCGGTGATAAAGAAAGCAAACTCAATGCTCGTATTTATTTCGAGGGCTGTATACAAAAACAGCGAAGTAATGTTCAGGATCTATAAGGCGCTGGTAAGGTGGCAGATAGAATATATTGAGCAATTTTGGGGCACCATGTCTGAGCTGTCTCCAAATGCCAAATTCGCCTAAGCTGGCTTACTTCCAGTCCCAAAACTTCCTCCAGCTGGCATCCTCACATTCCCGTACTCCCCAATCTGGCTACCTCCCATTTCCTTGTTTCCTAACCTGGCGACTCCCATCCGCGAACTCCCCGAAGCTGGCTTCCCCCCATCCCTTACTTCCCCAAGCCGGATTCCACCCATTCCCCTTCAACCCTCAACATCCCATTCCCCTTACTCTCCCCAGCTGGCTTCCTCCCATCCCAAGCTCTCCCAAGCTGGCTAAGTCCTAACCATTACTCCCCCATGCATGCTACCTCCCATTCTCCATACTCCCACAAGCTGGCTACCTCCCATTCTCCATACTACCACAAGCTGGCTATCTCCCATTCTCCATACTCCCACAAGCTGGCTACCTCCCCATTCCCATACTCCCCCATGCATGCTACCTCCCATTCCCCATACTCCCCCATGCATGCTACCTCCCATTCTCCATACTCCCACAAGCTGGCTACCTCCCATTCTCCATACTCCCACAAGCTGGCTACCTCCCATTCTCCATACTCCCACAAGCTGGCTATCTCCCATTCCCCATACTCCCCCATGCATGCTACCTCCCATTCTCCATACTCCCACAAGCTGGCTACCTCCCATTCTCCATACTCCCACAAGGTGGCTATCTCCCATTCTCCATACTCCCCCATGCATGCTACCTCCCATTCCCCATACTCCCCCATGCTTGCTATCTCCCATTACTCCATACTCCACCATGCATGCTATCTCCCCATTCCCCATACTCCCACAAGCTGCCTATCTCCCATTCTCCATACTCCCACAAGCTGCCTATCTCCCATTCTCCATACTCCCACAAGCTGCCTATCTCCCATTCTCCATACTCCCACAAGCTGGCTATCTCCCATTCTCCATACTCCCACAAGTCTGCTATCTCCCATTCCCCATACTCCCACAGCTGGCTATCTCCATTCCCCATACTCCCACAAGCTGGCTATCTCCCATTCCCCATACTCCCACAAGCTGGCTATCTCCCATTCTCCATACTCCCCACAAGCTGGCTATCTCCCATTCTCCATACTCCCACAAGCTGGCTACCTCCCCATTCCCCCATACTCCCCCATGCATGCTACCTCCCATTCCCCATACTCCCCCATGCATGCTACCCTCCCATTCTCCATACCTCCCCACAAGCTGGCTACCTCCCATTCTCCATACTCCCACAAGCTGGCTACCTCCCATTCTCCATACTCCCACAAGCTGGCTATCTCCATTCCCATACTCCCCCATGCATGCTACCTCCCATTCTCCATACTCCCACAAGCTGCCTATCTCCCATTCTCCATACTCCCACAAGCTGGCTATCTCCCATTCTCCATACTCCCACAAGCTGGCTATCTCCCATTCTCGTTACTCCCACAAGCTGGCTATCTCCCATTCTCGTTACTCCCACAAGCTGGCTACCTACCAAGGGCATTGGTGAGACCACACCTGGAGTATTGTGTACAGTTTTGGTCTCCTAATCTGAGGAAAGACATTCTTGCCATAGAGGGAGTACAGAGGTTCACCAGATTGATTCCTGGGATGGCAGGACTTTCATATGAAGAAAGACTGGATAGACTCGGCTTGTACTCGCTGGAATTTAGAAGATTGAGGGGGGATCTTATAGAAACTTACAAAATTCTTAAGGGGTTGGACAGGCTAGATGCAGGAAGATTGTTCCCCATGTTGGGGAAGTCCAGAACAAGAGGTCACAGTTTAAGTATAAGGGGGAAGTCTTTTAGGACCGAGATGGGAAAGTTTTTTTTCACACACAGAGTGGTGAATCTGTGGAATTCTCTGCCACAGAAGGTAGTTGAGGCCAGTTCATTGGCTATATTTAAGAGGGGGTTAGATGTGGCCCTTGTGGCTAAAGGGATCAGGGGGTATGGAGAGAAGGCAGGTACGGGATATTGAGTTGGATGATCAGCCATGATCATATTGAATGGCGGTGCAGGCTCGAAGGGCCGAATGGCCTACTCCTGCACCTATTTTCTATGTTTCTATGTTTCTAACCCTTACTACCCCAAGCGGGATTCTTCCCATCCCCTAACGCCATTATGCGGGCTCACTCCCATTCCACTTACTCCCCGAATCTGGCTTCCTCCCATTCCCAATACTCTCCCAAGCTGGATTCCTAACATTCCCCTTAATCCAGCAAGCTGTCCAGTTCCCATCCCTTACACACACTAGCCGGCCATGACCCATCCCTTACCCCCCTAAGCTGGCTAACCCACATCCCCTAACTCCCCCAGGATGGCTACCTCCCATTTCATTTTTTCCCCAACATGGCTACCTCCAATTCTC